>NW_006159532.1:79171-94171 GCF_000334495.1 Tupaia belangeri chinensis | reverse complement strand
GTAATGGCTACCAAGAGGAGGAAGTGCTCCAGTCAAAGCAAAAGTACAAAGACTCATCAGCAAAGATCATGATGACAGTTTTTTGGCAAACAAGGCATTTTTCTTGCTAACTTTTCTAGAAGGCCAAAGAATAATAACATCGGCTTATTACAAGAATGTTTTGAGAAAATTAGCCAAAGTTTTAGCAGGAAAATTCCTGGGAAAGCTTGACCAAAGAGTCCTTGTCCACCATGACAAGTCTCCTGCTCATTCATCTCATCAAGCAAGGGCAAATTTGCAAGTCTTTTGATAGGAAGTTATTAGGCAGCCATCTTATATCCTGATTTGGTCCCTTCTGACTTCTTTTTGTTTTCTAATAATAAAATTTTTTAAAGTGCATCATTTTTCTTCAGTTAACAATGTTAAAAAAAAAAAAAGACTACGTAACATGGTTAAATTCCCAGGACCCTCAGTCCCTGAGGGATGAACTAAATGGCTGACATCATCACTTACAAAGTGTCTTGTACTTGATGTAGCTTATGTTGAGAATTAAAGTTTATATTTTTGTCTTTTAATTAGATTTTCCCACAGACTTTACAAAGTCTTCTCATGTGTGAGAATACCACTCTTACACAAACTTTTTCCAAAACTAGAAAAAGAGAAAACACTTTTCTATTTATTTTGTATCAACATGACCCTATACCAAAACCATGATGAAAAATAAAATTACAGGGCTAGCAGGCAACATGGGAATTAAGGAGGCTGGATCCCACACAGTTAACACTGAGGTTTGAGTCCTGGACCTAGTGGCTTGAAAATCATGCTGGGTGCATATGCATGCATGCCCAAAACCCTGAGTGCAGAAAGGAGGAGAAGGGATTGTGACATGGCCATCCCCCCTGGGGCATGATTTCTCACTTTCCCTCTCTCTCTGTCTCTGTGTCTCTTCAACAAGTACACATACCCTATAGCAAAAACTAAAAAATAAACAAAATAAAATAACAGACTGATACCTTTCATAAATATCACAGCAATATTGTTAACTATGACCAACTGAACCCAAAAAAGTGCATAGATAGAACAATATACAACTAAATGTGGCTTACTCCACAAATGTGAGGCTAATTTCAAACTTTAAAATACTCAGTATAATTTACCACATTAACAGAAGGAAAAAGAACAAACATATCATCTTAGTAGATGTAGAAAAAGCATTTGCAAAATACAACACACATTTATGATATTAAGAAAAATAACTCAGCAATGTAATTGGATAGAAGGCAATTTCCTCAATAAAATAACAGCTATAAAACTAACACCATATTGGGAACCAGCAGTTAGCGTAATGGCTATGTCGCTGGACTCCCACGTAGTTGACCGCGGTTCGCGTCCCGGACCCAGTGGCTTAAAACTCACGCCGGGCGCATGTGCGTGCGTGCCCAAGACCCCGAGAGGAGAATGGAGGAGAAGGGATTGCGGCGTGACCATCCCCCCTGGGGGGTGATTTCTCGCTTTCTGTCTCTATGTCTCTCTCTGTCTGTCTGGCGAGCGCAAGGGCCCTATAGCCAAAATCTCTCAAAAAAAAAAAAGAAAGAAAAAAAAACTAACACCATATTTAATGTTGAAATCTTAATGCTCATTCCCTAAGCTCTAGAACATGTGAAGAATGTCACATTCTCACCACTTCTGCTCAGCATTGTAATAGTTTTAAAACCAGTGTAATAAGACAAGAAAAATAAATACAATTCATAACAATTCAAAAGGAAAGAATAAAGTATTTTTATTGGTATATGTTTGTGTATGTCTAGAATCCAAAGGAACTGAGAATAAAACAATTAGTACTTATATAAGTGAATTTAATGAGTTATATATGTACAAATTCAATAAATAAATCGTGTTTTTATAAAAATGATTATAATATGAGAAAAACACTTAATAGCATAAAACTCATTAAGTATATAGAAATAAATTTAATAAAAGTATGTAAGACCTCTACATTAGAAACTAAAAACAATTTTGAGAGAAATTAAGAAAATGGAGAGATATACTTGCTGAGGAGTTAGAAAATTCAATACTGGAGCTGGCAGGTAGCATGGTGGTTAAGGGGGTGAACTCCCACATGGCCAACCATAGTTCAAGTCCTAGACCTGGGGGTTTGCTTTCTGTCTTTCCCTTCCTCTTTCTCTCTGTCTCTTTCTAGTCAAGTTAAACAATAATAATAACAAATGGAAATAAATAAATAATTCTTTAAAAAATAATAAAACTCAATACTATGATATTTAGTCTTCCCCAATTGACCTATATATTTAATGCAATCCTGTTAAATCTGAAATGTCTTTTGGTTGTTCTTTTGTTTTTCTTTGTTTTGTTTTTTTGCGGAAATTAACAAACTGGGGACCAGCAGTTGGCATAATGGCTATGTCACTGGACTCCCATGTATCGACCGCAATTCGAGTCCTGGATCTGGTGGCTTAAACTCCAAGATCCCAAGAGGAGAATGGAAGAGAAGGGATTGCAGCGTGGCCATCCTTCCTGGGGGGGTGATTTCTTGCTTTCTTTCTCTCTGTCTTTCTGGTGAGTGCACGTGCCCTATACCAAAAACCTCTCCAAAAAAAAAAAAATTAACAAACTGAATCTAAGGATAGTAGAAATATTAATGATTTGAAAAAGCCAAATAATATTGAAAACAATGATGGATGATTCAATATTAACTATAAACTTATAGCAACAAAAATGTTATCTTATTAGGGTAAGGATGAAAAAAAATACTAATGAAACAGAATAGAAAACCAGATATAGATCCCCTCTCATACAGTTCAATGATTTTGGAGAAGAGGGCCAAAGCCATCTAGTTGGGGAAACTAGTCTTTTCAGATTAGTGTTTTAGCTGCTGGTGAGATAATTGGATAATGAAGGGGGGGCGGGGGAAGAAAATACATGGGAGGGACCAAAAGGTGGCTTGGTGGTTAAGGTGCTGGACACTCCCACATGGCTGAGCACGGTTTGAATCCTGGACCTGGTGGCTTGCTTTCTCACTTTCTCTCTCTTGCTCTTTCTGTTTGTTTCTCTCTTATCAAATTAAAATAGATGAATGAATAAATAAAATTTAAAAAAAAAGAAAATACATGGGAAAAAAATAAGGCTTAACCTCTAACTCACACTATACACAAGACATAAAAACATATATTTTCTAAATATGCAGTGGTATGGGTGACAGTACTTAAGAGTCACATGCTCCCAAGTTGAGATCCTAGGTCACCCTGAACATGCCAGGTGTGTCTGCACATGTTTGTGATCCTGAATGGCTGGGAGGATTGTAGTACGACGAGACCCTGTCAAAGGTAACTTTCTCTCTCACTCCCTCTCTCTTCCAATAAACAAATAAAGACACTATAACAAATAATTAGAGATGGATAATAGGCTTACACTAATTAGTACAAAACTTCTAGAAGGAAGCATATATCTTTATGACATAAAATGCAGTGACAACAAATGGAAAAAAGGAATAATCTTTACCAAAATGTGTAACTGAGTCTTTGAAAGACTCTCTTTTTTTAAAAAAAGAGATTTTTGAAATAGGGTGTGTGCACTTGCCAGAGACAGAGACAAAAAGCAAGAAATCACACACACACACACACACACACACACACACACACACACTCACCCCAGGGGATAACCATGCTGCAATCCCTTCTTCTCCATTCTCTTCTCAGGATCTTGGGCACACATGCACACGCATACAGTGTGAGTTTGAAGCTGCCAGGTCCAGGACTTGAACTGCGGTTGACTACATGGGAGCCCAGCAATGTAACCATTACACCATTATGCTGGTCTTGAAAAACACTTTTAACAGATTGAGAAAACAGACTACAGACTTGGAGAAAATATTCACAATACACACACATGTCTGACAAAGGATGTGTATTCAGATAGCTTAAGGAAATCTTACAAATCAATAATAAAAAGACAAACAGCCTAATAAAAATTAGCCAATAGGTTTGAACAGATCCTTCATAAAAGCAAATATGCAAATGGCAAGTAAGTACAAGAAAAGATGCTCAGTATCACTAGCCATCCAGGAAATACCAGTTAAAACAAAATTGAGTTATCCTAGCACCAGCAGTTAGCATAATGGCTATGTCGCTGGACTCCCATGTAGTCGACCACGGTTCGAGTCCTGGACCCGGTAGCTTAAACTCATACGGGGTGTGTGTGCATGCATGCCCAAGATCCCGAGAGGAGAATGGAGGAGAAGGGATTGCAGCATGGCCATCCCCCATGGGGGGTGATTTCTTGCTTTCTGTCTCTCTGTCTTTCTGGTGAGCGCATGTGCCCTATAGCAAAAACCTCTCCAGAAAAGGAAAAAAAAAAAAAATGAAATTGAGTTATCTTGTCATACTTGCTGGCTAACACCAAAAAAGAATGACAATATCTAATGTTAACAAGGATGTGGGACAACTGGACTTGCATACATTAATGGTAGAAATGTAAAACATACAATGACTTTGGAACATTGTCAAAACAAGCATAAATTTACCTGGTAACACAACAATTCACTCCTGGGTACTTTACTGCAGAGAAATGAAAACATATGTCCACAAAAAAATTTATTCAAGAATATTCATAGCAGTTTTATTCATACTAGACTAAAACGGAAAACAATCCAAATGTCTGTTATAAGATAATGGATAAACAAATTATGGTATATTCAAATGATATTTGTGTAAATTCACACAAATTGGGAATAACCGAGAATGAACTTCCATTGCCTACAAGAACCTGAATGAATCCTAGTCATCATGTGAGAAAAAGGAGCTGGTCACAGAAGAGCACATATTATCTGATTCCATTTATGTGACACTGGGAATAAGCTAAACTAAGCCTCAGCATGAGCTCATTGGTTGCCCTGCAGGGTGAGGACTGCCTGTAAAGGAGCACAAGGGGATTTCTGAGATGATGGAAATGTTCCCATCTTCATTGGGATCCTAGTTACTAGAAGCCCTCACTTGTCAAATTTCATAGAATTTAACGCTTAAGATCTGCATTTTGCTGCATGTAAATTACACTTCAATCAAATTTTTAAAATGAGAGAGAAAATGAAGCACTGGGCAGGAACACAGGTGCACTTATTCTTCAACCTTCCTCTCCTTGACCTTGACCTTGACCTTCTCCATGGAAGGACTGGCCGGTTCCAGCAGACAATACCAACCAGCCAGCATCAGCCTAAGTCCTGATTTTCACACTTGTCCTTGGGTGATAATGTTCACCAAGTTGCTGTTGTTGGAATTTTCCATAGGTTTTTTAATTGGGAGCTGGAATTTTCACTAGTTAAAAAAAATAACTCATCAGGGGACCAGCAGGTGGCGTAGTGGTTAAGGTGCTGGACACTCCCACATGGCCAACCACAGTTCGAGTCCTGGATCTTGTGACTTGCTTTCTCACTTCCCTTTTTTTTTTTTTCTCTCTCTCTCTGTGTGTCTATCTGGTCAAATTAAAATAAATTAATGAATAAATAAAATTAAATAAATAATTATTTATTTTAAAAAATAAATAACTCATCGTACAACTTACAAACTAATAGAAAGGTAAAATTCTTGAAAAGTTGGTCATGTTAAGAGAAAACATGTATCTCTCTCTACACTTATGTATCACCAGACTCAAGTCCTGCTGACAAGATGCCAGCAATGACAAACAGGCATGAAGAATAGCAGATCTATGGGGACAAGCAGTTGGTGTAATGGCTATGTCACTGGACTCCCATGTAGTCATATGTGGTTCCAGTCCTGGACCCGGTGGCTTAAACTCATGCTGGGTGTGTGTGCGTGCATGCCCAAGATCCCGAGAGAGAATGGAGAAGGGATTGTGGCATGGCCTTCTCCCTGAGGGGGTGATTTCTCATTTTCTGTCTCTGCTTCTCTGTCTTTCTGGCGAGCGCACACGCCCTAGAGCAAAAAAACTCTCTCTCTCAAAAAAAAAAAATATATATAGCAGATCTAGAAGCAACTGGGAAAGCTAAACAGGCCCAACAGCTTCATAGTTAGGGATGGAATAGATTTTATAGCAAAAGAGTAAAGTAAAGAGAAACCTATATATTTAGAACCAAGTGAGTGGACTGTTGAAACTCCAAGAATAGAACATAGGCTATCTGACACAGACCACTCTTCCTAAGGCCTTGCATCAGGAAGTCAGAATTCAGCAGAAAAAAGTGTTTTTCACTTACGTCTTCCCCATACCCACAATGCGCATGTGCACACCCACTTTACTACAGGGTTTCTTTCCTGCCCCTTCTTCCAGTAAAGATCTTTGTAGCCAATACATCCAAGAGGCAGTTCACAGCACAGGACCTCTTTCTCTTCCTGCTCTTTCCAAAGGCACGCATGAATCACCTCAAGAATACTTTCCACTAAAGGATATCTTTGGCATTTATCCCCAAAATAATAGTGCCTTATCTTCAGTGCTGACTCAGCCTTCAAAAAAACCGATTACTGAAAATCCAGAACTACAAGAAAAGTGGCAACTTTGTCTCTCTTCCAAATTCATTTTGAGTGATCTTTCATTTTTCATCTAAGACACTGCTATAACTTAAGTGATTATACATTTGCCTAAATGAAAGCTGTACAGAATTGTAACTCTCAAAATAGTGTTTTGTAAGTAAGGTTGATTTAAATATTAATCTCATTGAGTGAATTACATTATCTTGTACTTTCTGGATAGCATAAATACTGTTTAATTTCATTAACAGTCCATTATTATATGAACAAACTGGCAGCATTGCCTAAGTAATACTAAATGTGGGCATATTTAACATGACAAAAGGCATTTTCTTATGTCAAGAGCTGTATATTATACAGCTTAAGACAAATGTGAAGTGCCTTGATGTTTTTACTAGACAAAGCAACTTGATGTTTACCTGAATGCGTTTAAATAGGAATGTTTAAAACAATAGAGGATGAAAAGTTTTCAAAGCTCTATCATGTTATTTTAAACCTTGTTAGACTGTACCATCTCCTTTTCCTCTTACACACAAATAACTCCCTACCCATAACCCTATGCAGGACCTGGAAAAGGATTGTGATGTGGACTCTTCAAAAGAAACTGGGCTTAAAGCTCAGTGTCAGTGGGACCAGCAGTTAGCATAATGGCTATGTCACTGGCCTCCCATGTAGTCAACCACGGTTCGAGTCCTGGACCCGGTGGCTTAAACTCATGCCGGGCACATGTGCGTGCATGCCCAAGATCCCAAGAGGAGAATGGAGGAAAAGGGATTGCAGTGTGGCCATCCCTTCTTGGGGGTGATTTCTCGCTTTCTGTCTCTCTGTCCCTCTCCCTCGGTCTGGCGAGCGCATGCGCCCTAAAAAAAAAAAAAAAAAAAAAACAAGCTCAGTGTCAGTATGTCAGTATTCACCAATGGACCTCAGTGGAATTCTTTCTCCTTTTGGAACCTTGATTTTCACTTTAATGGGCCTTTGAGTAACATCCATGCCCAAGAACAAGTGAGATGGTCAATGGGAAACCCCAGTGGTTTAAATAAAAGAACTACACAAGAGGATTTTGTGAGGCAGAGGCCACATTTGTCAGACTTGCAGCCTCTGAAACCATCTGCCTGAGTTTGAATCTGGCCTCTGTCTCTAGCTAAGCCGAGAAACTTGAGTCTCAGTTTTCACATTTGTAAAATGGAGGTAATGGGCCGGCCAGGTGGCATGGTGGTGAAGGCCACCAGATCCCACATGGCTGACTGTGTGGTCTGAGTCCCAGACCTGGTGACTTGAAAAATGCATCAGCCACGTGTGGGTGTATATATCCAACATCCTGAGAGAACAGAGGAGAAGGGATTGTGGAGTGGCCATGCCCTGGGGGTGATTTCTCATTTCTCTCTCTCTCTCTCTCTCTCTCTCTCTCTGGTGAGTACACACAGTCTATAGAAAAACTTAGGAAAAAAAAAAAGGTGGGGGTTAATGATAGCATCCACCTAGGTTGTCACCAAGGGAGTGTGTCCCCCAAAGTCCATGTGCTGGAAACTGAATCCCCGGTGCAACAGTGCCGAGAGGTGGGATCTTTAAAAGGAGTGGATCAATATTGTTACCCTGGGAGTGGGTCTGTTGTCAAGGCAGTGAAAAAGTGTGGCCACTTCCCCTCCCTCTCTGTGTCCACATGTGCATGCTCTCTTGCCTTCTGCCTTCCACCATGACTAATGAAGCCAGAAGGCCCTCTTCAGATGCAGACCCTCCACGTTGGACTTCCCAGGCTCCAGAACCATAAAAAATAAGTATCTGTTCTCTGTAAACTACCTGGTCTCAGGCACTCTGTTATAACAGCACTAGACAGACTATGACAGTATACATCCACTAGCATAGTTGGGGAGACCAGTAGTTCGGGGTCATGGGCACCAGGGAGTCCTATGTTCACAACTGGGTGCTGATAGGTCCACAGGGACTTCTAATTCACCACATCTAAACCCAGATTCATCACACCTTCTTCCCAACCCACCCTTTCTCATTTCACTGTTTCTCCCATTGAAACCCCTGCCCTCTTCAAAGAATTACCCTGTTCTCCCCCACACTCCATGAGTCACAAAGTCAGAGATCTTTTTCCCCCTCTGCAAAGTACCCAGATTCCACCCCCTGAAACCCTAGGTCAGGGCCTTATTGTCTCAGGGCCATACAGTGATCACCTTGCTGACTGTCCTCCTCCATTAGCCCTGACACCTAGCCTGAAAGATGCTCCCATGGCACAGCTCCGATGAGGCCTCTCTGCAGCTCAGCCAGCCCCCACGACTGCCCTGCTCAAATTCTAATCCCTACCACAGCAGACCTGGCCCTTCTGGGAGATTTCCCCCCAGTCTTCTCAGGCTCCCTCAGTTTTCCCCCTGGCATCTGGATATGCTGTTTGATGTAAGTAGGACCAGGACCAGGACCTGGCGACCACCTGACCATACCATCACATTCCTGACGCTATTCCCTCTGTGTGGAATCCTTCCTGACTCCCATGTTTATGGTTTCCTTCTCACCCCTGGGTCTAGCCACCCAGCAGTAAAGTCCCCAGGCAGTACAGGGCCAGCTGTCCACAGCCTTCTGCAAGAGAGCCCGCCCAGCTCAGCTTGCCTTTTCTCTGCCCTGTACACACAAGCAGGACCTGCCGTATAACTCTCAAGGCCCAGCACAAAGTGGAAATGCAGGGCTCCTCGTTCAAAATGATTAAGAATTTCCAGATGGACAAATCCCAATTGAAAGACATTCTCCAAATCTTCAAAACGGTCAAGGTTATCAAAAGCCAGGAAAGGCTGGGAAATAGTCAGCGTCAAGATGAGCCCAAGGAGTCGCAACTGCTATATACAATGCAGAATCCTGGACTGGGATCAGAACAGAAGGGCATGAGGTAAAAACTAAGAAAATGTGAATTAACTTCAGTTCATAATAATGTATCAATATTGGTTCATTAATTATAGCAAATGCACCACACAAATATAAGATATTAATAATAGGAAGCTGGCCTGTGGCCTAGTCGCTAATGGAGCCGGATTCCACCTGACTGACCTCTTGATTCAAATCCCAGCCCCAGCAGCTTGAAAAATATGCTCAGGGTGTGTGTGTGTGTGTGTGTGTGTGTGTGAGCAAGGTGATCACTGTATTGCTCCAAATCCCAACAGGATGGAGAAATGGAAAAAGGATTGCAGTGGGACCATGCCTCACTGGGAGTGCTTTCTCTCTCTATGTCTATTTGTACCCTCTGGCAAATAATATAATAATAATAATGATAATAATAAAGGAAATTGGGTGAAGTTTAGATGGGAACCTTGTGTCTTGTATTTATATTTTTTCTATAAATCTAAACCGTTCTAAAATAAAATGCTTACTTTTTAAAACTAACAACAATGAGGGATCAGCAGATTGCGTCGTGGTTATATCACTGGACTCCACATGGCCTACTGAGGTTCGAGCCCCAGACTCAGTGGCTTGAAATTCACATTGGGTGTGTGTGTGTGTGTACGTGCTCAAGATACCAGGAGGAGAATGGAGGAGAAGAAATTGCGGTGTGGCCATCTCCCCCACACCCCCCAGGGGAGTGATCTCACACTTTCCATCTCACTGTTTGTCTCTCTTTCTCCCCAGCAAGTGCATGTGTCCTAAGGCAACTCCCCCACCTCAAAAATAAAAATCTAACAGCAATGAAAGAATTTTGAAAGGCAACAGCATAAATGATGAGTAAATCATCCAAGACAGCCAGGGTTTGAACCCAGATATGCCTGATCGCAAGGCTTCTGTGACTAGCTGCTTACACTGCCTGAATACCAGTGAGAAGCCCCCCTCCTGGGAGGAGGGAAAGGGTCGTCACAGTACTTAGTAGAGGTTAAGGGTCCAAGTTTAATGACCCAGGCCACATATTGTGTGATTCCAGTATATGAACTGTCCAGAACAGACAATCCGTAGAGATAGAAAGATTAGTGGTTGACAGCTGGGGAGGGGAGAAGGGGGAATGATTAATAATGATATAGGGTTTCTTTTGGGGGGGTGATGAAAATGTGCTATAATTAGATAGTGGTGAAGGTTGTGCAACATTGTGAATATACTGAAACTATTGCATTGTACATTTTTTAAATGATTGAAATGGTAATAATTTATATTTATGTAATTTACAATATAATTTTATATTATGTAAGCTTTATCTCAATTTTTAAAAAAATTAGAGTACAAGCCTGAGATCCATTCCGTCCAGACGTGAGTCTCCACTGCCCCTTTACCAGCTGTATGTGACCTTTGGCCAGGTCACCTCTCCATGCCTAAGTCACTGTGTCCTGGCAATGGGAATAATAACAGACCCTCTCTCAGACGGCTGTTGTCAGCACAGAAAGGACTAAGGAGAGTACTTGGCACATAAAAAGGGCTCAACTGTGACTGTCACACAATCACAACGGGATGGCGGAGGGCACCTCACCTCTCTGCAGGATCCAAACGTTTGGGGTCCATTCTGGGCCGGGAGACTTGAGGGAGGGATTGTGATTCATCCGCAGACCATCCCACTCTAGATCTTGTTAACCAAATCTCTGAGGGCTCCCACGCCCTGACACCTCCGGGCAGATATGCCCTTTGTGGGCCACAGCCTCCGGAGGCCTGGAGCTAGGCCAGTGGGAGACCCAGCGCCTTGGAAGGGAGACGAGAGCTGCCGGCCGGCGGGAAGGCGCAAGGGGCAGCGCGCCGCCTAGTGGCACCTGCTAGAACACGGGTACTGGCTATAGAGGGAGGCACCAACCCGAAGCTTCTGAGAGTCGCTCCTGGGAGGAGCCCCTACAGCTGTTTTTAAATCATAACTGCTATAAAATAGGTAGCTTTTATTCGGCCAGATTAGGGCTTTATTAATATCTTTTAAATTCTATGGGGTAGTTATTATTCCCATTTTACAACGGAAGAAACCGATGCTTGGAAAGCTTCAGTAACACCAAATCTCCCAGCAGGTGAGAGCACCCCCTAGGAGCAGGGCCAGATCCACCAGTTGACTCCTGATTTCGGTGCTCTGTCTCCTACCCCCTCCTCTGGTTTGAGAGAAATGAGAGAGCCAGCGGAAACATCTGCAGCCCCGACTCATGGCTGCAGCCGGCTCTGTGACTGATTTCAAAGCAGCTATACTGCATAAAGGTTGCCTCACTTCCAGCCTAGGACAGCCCTCACCCTGCCCCTGGCTACAGGTACCCAGGAAATGGAGGGCAGAGGGATCTTTCCAGGGCTGGCTGGGCAAGGCCCCTTTGACGGTTCATGTCCCTTCCCCTGCCTCATTAATGTATCCACTCCCTACCTTGTGTTGAAAGCTGTCTTAGGCGCTGATTGTATCATGGTCTACAGGGAAGGCAGGAACCTGCCTCCAAGCAGGTCACTTACTTAACATCACAGCAGAACCCCCATGCTGGGTTGCCCTATGCTGAATCCAGCTGCTCCAGTGTGTCAGCCCAGGGACAGGGAAAGGTGGGGCTCAGCCCAACTGACTCCCACTGCAGAAACCTTTCCCTGGCAACTGAGGGCAGACACTGAGATGCCTGTCTGGGAAGAGCCAGGGCCCAGCAGGTTGCTCAGGCACAGGAGGCTGGAGAAGGGGCATCCTCCCAGCGACTCAGCACAGCAGTGGGATGGGGGAGTTATGGATTCCCAAGGTGCTAAGTCCCCCACCCTCATGTTGGAGCCCCAGGGAAAGCAGGACCCAGGACCTCCTGTGAGCACGTTTCAAGAGTTGAGAGTGTTTTTAGGCCCAGGGAAGTGGCAGATGGACTGGTAGGAAAAGAAAAAATGTCCTTTCTTTTATTTGCCCTCAACACTCACGCCCAGATCCCCTTTTCTTCAGCACGGAATTAAACAAAGCCATGAAACCTGAAACTTGGACTAGAAGGGCCTGGCGGTACAATTTACTGCCTAAACAGTAAGTTCCAAGTTCTGGAACTTGTTAGAGAAATTTCCAATATCCTCCTGGCTTTCTGGTGGAGGGGGAAGGGTACTAGGTCTCTGCTAAGGTCCCTGCTTTGCTGTCCTTGACTACATCCTGTGCCAAGGATGACAGTCAGACAGGAGTCTTGGCAGATGTGCGTCTATATGTGCTTCCCGGCAGCCCAGTAGCTAGGCATCTATTTGTCTGTAGAGTCAGCTGCCTACTTATGCTTCTAGATGTGTGTGCCTGTGTCTGTTTGCTTTTTCAGTCTCATGTCTGGGTGTCTCTAGTTGGTGTGTGTGATGTTTCTGGGAGGGTCCGTCTACACCTGTGACTGATGCCTGTGTGTACCTCTGTGGGTGTGTATGGGGGTGTGTGCCCAGAGGTATGTGTACACATGTGTGTTTGTGATTTGTGGGCAGGCAAGATGAGATATGGACTCTCATCTATTGTCCTGGTCTGGGCTGTCCGAGGCTAAGCTAAAAATAACCCACCTACCTTCATCAGCAGAGACCTTTCCCAATTGGCCAAAGTCCTTCCCCAGGGAATCCCACTCCATCATATCTGCGTATCTACGTTCCTGATCCTGGGTGCCCAGTGGAAGGGCAGGGGGCGGCGGCGGGGACCCTTGGTGCCCAGTGGAAGGGCAGGGGGCGGCGGCGGGGGGGGAGGGGTGAGTTGATTATATGCTCCCCCTCTCCTAGATGTCCCAGGCCATATCCTGGCAGGGGAAGGTATGGGCAGTCCTGCCCTCATCTCTCCAGGGAAACAGCTGGGAGAGGCCCTTGTTGTTCTTCTGCCCTCACCCTGCCAGCCAAGTCCCCTTCCAGCCAGCAAGTTTGGCCCACAAGCCCTTTCTCCTCCAATCGAGGGAGCACCTCTGGGGACATTTGGCCCCATTCTGATTCACCATCCTGGCTCCTGGGCCTAACTGGATTTCTCTCTGATTCCTCCAATGCCTTCCTGAAGAAACCTGCTGCACCTGAATTTATGGAGTGATTCCAGAAAGAAGGAAAGACCCAAGTAGTGAATGGATCAGGATGGGGTGGAGCAGACATTATTGCTGGCTGCCATGTCCTTCTCAAGCCCAGTCCAGGCCCAGGAAATGTGCCAAGGGAGGAGGCTTTCCAGTTCAGAGGTTTCTTACCAATGCCAATGCCATCTCTCCTGTCCCCTTCTCTCAGCCACAACTCCACTTAAAGCTGTGCGATCTTAGGCAAATGGTTTTACATCCCTGTGCCTCTGTTCCTTCATCTATACAATGGAGATAGGAATGGCATTTACCTGCTGGGAAAATTAGCAGAGATGTTGCATATAAAGTGCTTAACCCTGTGTGTGGCACATGATAGGTCTCTGTCAGTGTGAGCTGACTCATTCCGATGTCTCTGGGTTTCAATCCCGAGATACCACCTATCCTCCAAAACTCACCTGGCCCCACATGCTCCTTGGCTTACCTTTGGGTGGTCAGGACTTCCCCCAGAAATTGAATTGGTTAGAAGGGGAGAATATTGGTGCCAGCAGGTAGTGTAGTAAAGTCACTAGATCCCACATGGCCAGCTATGTGGTTCAAGACCCAGACCTGGCGGCTTGAAAAACATGCTGGGTGTGTGTACCTGAATGCCCAAAATCACAAGAGAGGAATGGAGAAGGGATTGCAGTGTGGCCATTCTGCCTGGGAGGTGATTTCTCACTTTCCCTTGCTCTCTGTCTGTCTCTGGTAAGCACACATGCCCAGCAGCAAAAACCTTAATAAAAAAATCAAAAGGAAAAAGTGGGGATAGGGAGAAGGGGAGCTATTAGAGACAGAAATCTTTTAAAAATGAGGAAGAGAATATTAGGAAGAGATTACTGACATTTATACTGCAGTTTCTATACATATTTTTCACTCAGATCTACATCCCTTATGAATAATGATCATTATTCTCCATATCACAGATGATGAGGAAGGGAGCATCAGAATGCCTAAGAAACTTACTCAAGGTCACCAGTAGGTAAGCGGCAGAGCCCAAGTTTATACTGAGCCAAGACAGCTGCCCCTCCACTTACCGTATTGTCCCTTGCCCGGGAGGGGGTTGGTTTGCAATATTCTAGAATTGGAGTGCATTCCAAGGTTTGGGTTTCATCCTAGGTTCGAAGAAGTCTGGTAAACAGTTCTGCCCGAGATCACATCACGCAGGCAAGCAGAGTCAACCAGGATGATCCTAATCTATACCCAAATTCACACAGCTGTAAGTCTCAGTTTAACCGGGATTTGAGGATTTGAGATTTTCTCATTTAGCGAGCCTTTTTTGGGGAAAGACCCCCACATGTGGACGGTACAGTGTGATAACAGACCAGGGAGCCAAACGTGAAAGTCCTGAGTTTAATCAGAGGAGGAGGCGCTCCTCTGGAGGACACAGCCAACCCTAAGGAGGGCGCAAAGGTACATTTCTTTAGTTTTTTGGTAAGGAAAATTGGGCAGACTCCGCTTCCAGCCATTCTCCCGAGGCCGGGTTTTCCAACGCGCTGGGCCCAGCGGCCCGCGAGAACCCCCCTCCTGGGCCCCCAGCCCTGCCGCGGCCGCGCCCATTGGCCGTCGGGCCCCTCCTCAAGGCCCCCCTGCCAGCTCCGCCC
>NW_006159532.1:71860-78821 GCF_000334495.1 Tupaia belangeri chinensis | reverse complement strand
AGGCTGGGGCCAGGGAGAGAGCCCCGAGGGAGAGGCTCCCGAGCCGGGCCGTGGGAGCATGTGGGCCCGGAGCGGGGCGCGAGGCGCGCTGCTGCTGGCGCTGCTGCTCTGCTGGGACCCGAGGCTGAGCCAAGCAGGTAGGGATCGGTCGGGCTTAGGGGTGGGATCCTGCGCCTCTCTGCCGGGAAGTTGAGGTGGCCCATCTTCGCGTCGGTGTACGCAGGAAAAGCAGCAAGGGCGCCCAAGTTGAAAGGCAGATTCATCTGTCCCACCAAAGTGGGCGATGTCTCATAGACACCTCGCTGGGGCGCAGGCCAGGAGACTTAAAGTAAGCCGGAAGCTTCCTACTTCTACCCAGAAGGGTCCGCTTCTTTTCCAGTTTTCCCTGGAATGGGTGTCTGAGTCTGGGTCTGCGCCTCCGGGACGATCTGCCTCCAGGGGACCCCTGGTCCCTGCGCGCCAGGCGTCGGCGCCAAAAAGAACTGTCGCTGCTTGAGCTAGGTGTGCGTTGGTTGGGGTTCGTCGGTAACTTCCTAGTCCCGGGCCCCGCCGACCCAGGCGTTACACGCTGCACCGCCGGGAATCCGCAGATGGGAGGGAGGAAGCGAGGGACCTGCGGAGCACGCGAAGCGTGAGTCCCGCTCTGCCCACCGGGAGAGACCCGGTTGAAGGGCTTGGCTATCGAAGGGGGTTCGAGGGCTAAATCGTGCACGTACAGCCTTCGAGATCGCTGGGCCCGCAAGTCTGGAACGATTATTTTCCTGGGTGTTGATGTGTGGGTTGGAAAGGTACGGAAGTGATTCTGCCGAGTTTCCTTTTAAGTGGGTCACTGACGTTCTCCTTGTCCGGGGACACAAGGTGCGTTCGCTTTGGTTCAGTGCCTGCTCTGGACCCAGCGATCTGCCTTGTGGTGGGCTCCTCAAAGTCTCTAACCTGCCTCTCTCACTGTGGACATGTACGTTTCCCGCTTGTCCAGTCTTATGGACCAAGAGTCGCTGACCGGCTGCATCTTCCCGGAGAGGCGGTGGACACGCTGAAGTCAGCTTCTCTGGTACCGGAACCCAAGCAGCCCTGGCCTCAGCTCCCGGGGCGAGAGGGAGAGGGGGATGGGCGTGGGAGTCGGGGGTGGGGGACTTATTCCGTACAGAGCCCTCTCTGAGTTGAGGCTGAGAGTGGGGCAGGAAAACTGGAGCAGAAAGTGCTTCAGATGACGCAGCCCCCCCTTCCGCTGTTATGTTGACATCCGCCCTCCTCTTCCCCCCACCAATAGCCAAAGATTCCTCAGTCTGGAATTAGTGATTCCCACGGCTAGGAGTGAGGACTTGGTTTTAGCACATCCCCCATTTTTTTTTTCAAGTTCTGTGCTGTAAAGTTGCGACACAATCATTTGATCCAAGTTAATTACGATTTGGGCAGACTGGTATTTAAAGCAGTGTTTTGAAGTTGGAGGGTAATGATGGGGAGTGGGGATGGCAGGCTGCTGAATGACCAGCCTTGTTTTAAAGGATGCAGTTAGATGTGGGAGGCACTGGGTTGGGGTGTTGGTTTCTGGTTTGAGGGTGTTTGAAGAGGTGATTGAAGGGTAGGATGAAGTCTGTAAATGGCACATGGGTAGGGTGCATCCTGGGAAGCTGTGTTTGCACCAGCAGGGCAGTGGGATCAGGAATAAATACTGAGGTACTGGGGGCGGGAGGCTCCTAGAAGCAAGCTCTTAGAAGAAAGACAAGACTGGCTGGCCTCTAGGTCTCTGGGTGGGTGGGCTTGGCCAGGAAGGCTGGGAGTGACCTGCCTTTCCTGCTTAACAAAGCATCCAGCCCCCACTTTCTCCAAAAGCTACCCCAGGCCCAGGGCTTTGATGGATTTGGGCACGAATGGTGCCCAGCCAGAAATGGCCTCTAATACCAGGCTTTGATTTCTCACTAGCAAGCAGAAGCAGTGCTGGAATTGTGCTCATTACTTAGCTCGGCAGGAGCTGCCTGCCCACCGGCCTGGAGAGGGGCCAACTGGTGGGGTCGGCCTGCAGCCCTGCATTTGCCAAAAATGTGCGGCCCTTAAAAACCTGCCTTCTGGAGGGCAAACATGCCCCTTCCTCCCACACAACATTTTTTTCTCTTGTACCACAGGCACAGAACATCTTTCAGAATGTTCTTTGGGTTTTTCCAGTGGGTGCCTCATGAGTCCCATTTCCCTGATGGGGAAAACCAAGGCCAGAGTGTTGTCTTTCCCCAAATCTTGCCTTCAGTTGACCACAGATCACAGACTTGTCCAACAGCCAGGCTGATGCAACCCACACTGGACCCCTCTCCCCACTCCCATCATATCATATCAAGCCAAGGCAGGGGAGGCTGTCCTTAACAAAGAGGGCTCTTGACTGGGGGTGGCAGCACCATGCCCTCCTTTCTCCCACCCCCTGCTTTTTTCCATCCCCCTCCCCAGTGAATTTGGAATGAGCTCCCTTTACAGTGCTGAGAATTTTTTTAAGCCGTAAAGTTTGATGGTAGAGAAATCAAACCCAGAACCATAAAACCCCAGACCCCTAGGAGATGTCGTCAAGTGGCTGGCCAGGAAAAGCCACTTCAAAGACTCCGGTTGGCCCTGGGAATCTTCTCCCACCCCACCCCTCAGCCCTTCCCAGAGTTTTTAATGAGCCTTTCCTTGGCCTCTGGCTGGGATGGTCGAGAGGGAGCCTAGGTGTCATGGTAATACTTTCATACTTAGTTCCTTTCAAGGTGCAATTAAAATCAGAGTTCTCCTGGTGTTTCTTCTGTGTGTGCTTGTTGTGTGTGGTGTGGTGTGGTGTGGTGTGGTGGCCCGTCCTTGTCTCCCTCTGCACTATAGCAAACACCCATCTCACTTAAACAAATGGAAAATCAAGTGTCTTAATGGGTTTTCTCATTAAAGTGCAAGTACCTCTGCAGGGGAGAAACTTTTTCCCACCCCCTGCTTTTTTCCATCCCCCTCCCCAGTGAATTTGGAATGAGCTCCCTTTACAGTGCTGAGAATTTTTTTAAGCCGTAAAGTTTGATGGTAGAGAAATCAAACCCAGAACCATAAAACCCCAGACCCCTAGGAGATGTCGTCAAGTGGCTGGCCAGGAAAAGCCACTTCAAAGACTCCGGTTGGCCCTGGGAATCTTCTCCCACCCCACCCCTCAGCCCTTCCCAGAGTTTTTAATGAGCCTTTCCTTGGCCTCTGGCTGGGATGGTCGAGAGGGAGCCTAGGTGTCATGGTAATACTTTCATACTTAGTTCCTTTCAAGGTGCAATTAAAATCAGAGTTCTCCTGGTGTTTCTTCTGTGTGTGCTTGTTGTGTGTGTGTGTGGTGTGGTGTGGTGTGGTGTGGTGGCCCGTCCTTGTCTCCCTCTGCACTATAGCAAACACCCATCTCACTTAAACAAATGGAAAATCAAGTGTCTTAATGGGTTTTCTCATTAAAGTGCAAGTACCTCTGCAGGGGAGAAATTTCTCCTGTAATCCTTCCCTTCTGCCTCTCCCCTTCCCCCAGTCGGCAAATCCTGCAGGAACAAACAATTCACCACTTTTCCAGTGCACTTATTTAATTGTTGAGCATTGGTCACCTCCTCCTCCCACTTGCTCAGGGTCACACTGGGACTCTAATAAAGTCAAGACTTGAACTCAAGTCTCACAGACCTTAGTGTAGAGCCTACACCTTTTTTATTTCACCTGGGCCTGGAGACTTTCCACTGGGAGTCTGGGGTTGAGATTCTGAAATCCACCTCTGGCAGGTAGCTAACAGTAAGATTGCTTTGGTAGATGGGTTAGACTGGCACTTAGAGCAGGATGGGCAAACCATGACCCAGGAAGAGGTGGAATAGGACAGGGCAAGCTGGCAATGAGGGCCTGAAGCCAGGCATGCTCCCCGCGGTGGTTCCATCCCTGGACCCTCAGCGTCCATCCTCTCAGCAACTGCTCCTGTCTGGGGAAGGTTAGGACAGATCACAAGCCCCACTGCCCTGCATTCAGGTCCAGCCATTAGCATTTTAGAGCTCTGTACCCATTTGGATAGTTGGAGACAGAATATATTTTGCTTTCTGTTGTGAAGCTTTGGGAGTCCATGTCTTTCCACTACTTTGTTGATGAGTCTCTTGGACTGGAGGTTATAGCAACCCTGTTCCTTGCTGAGTGTCCCAAGATGAGACCAGTCTCTCTTCCCCCTCTTTTGAGCCAGAAAGATGGCTAAGAGGGTTGTGAGATGCTTAGGATTTGGGCCTGGGGTGGAGGAGATGGGTCCCTTCTTTTTTCCAAGGGCTTGAGAATGAGGTTAGTGGCCCTCACTGGACAGTCCTGGGGACTTCCACTGGGGCCTGGTGTCTACACAGTCTTTTGAACCTCAGAGTTGGGATTGGGTGGAAAGGAGGCAGCTTGGAGCCTACTGGGGCCTGCAGTGAAGGTGGAGGGCAAATATAGCCTGGACCTGGGGGTTGGTATCCTTGGGCTCAGGGAAACTGGTGCCTAGGCAGAAGACCCTCAGGGTAGGGAGGAGAAAGCCGCAGCCCGGGCCTTGGCTGGCTCCTGGCTTCTCCTGGCCTCCTCCTCCTCACCAGTTTCCTAAACAGCTTCCACAAATGGAGTCATTAAAGCTGTGAAGACAAAATGAAACCAAACAAGTGCAATTCTATGCTTTTGTTTCTTTTTTTTCTTTTAAGGAAATTAAAATACGGTAATTAGAATTATAAAAGGAGAGGACATTTTTTTTGGCGGGCCAAGGGAATCTGGCACTCCCCAGCCTGTTGGTCCTTCCAGAAGTTGGGGCTGGGGCGCCACCTCCTGCCCCCTTTAGACCTGTACTCCTCCCGGTCTCCAGGAATTTCTTTAGGGCTTGCCACATTTTGGTGAGCCCGCCCAGGTGAGCTCCTTCTGGGGCTCTCTGGATAAAGACAGGCGCCCAGGACCTCTCGCTGGTGGTGGGATGGTGCATGGATCGCGAACCCCAGCCTCCCCAGCCCCGGTGAGCCGACCAACCTGGGCAGAGTGCTCTCAGCCACAGGTCCCTGGAGCACCCGGTTCTCTCTGCACCTGGACTTCGGTGATACTAATGGCACAGAAAACATTTGCTGAAGTGCAGGCACAGATCAGTCAGACTCCACCCCCACCCCTTTTGTTCCTTCTTCCTCCTCTCACAAAGCACGGGTCTGCTGGAAGCTCCCGAATTTCCCCACTCAGGCAAAGCAGCCTGATTAGGATCTCTGCAGCTTGGGGGCTGGTCTCAGCGCCAGCCTGCGTTGTCACCTGGTGCCGCAGCCTGGCGCCCCCCTGAACCCTCCCACCCGGTCTCCCTCGCCACCTTCCTCCCTAGCTGAGCTAAATCGGTCTGTAGGGCCGGGAGCCACTGCCTAGCAAGTGAATGCGCCCAGCCTCCCTCCTCACCTCCCAGAACAGTCTGCCCCCAGCGCCTCACAACTTCCCCAGCGCTGCGCAGCTCCTTTCTCTGTGGGTGTGAGAGTGTGTACTAAGGAGTATGTGGGGGGTGTGAATGTGTTTTAAGGAGGTGGGCGGAGGTGGGAGTGTGCAGTGGGGAGCAATGTCTGTGTGGTGTTGCAGTGGGTGTTAGGTGTGTGTGGAGGTGAAGTGTGCACCAGGTGTGTATCGAGGAGGACTGTGCCCTTTGCATATGCGGATGTGTGATGTATACAGCTGTGTGTGTGTTCAGGTGTGTGGGGGTGTGTGCACTATCCTATGGGTGTGGTTGGGGAGTATTTGTGTCTAAATAGGTATGTGTAATGTGGGGACAGTGAGTCACCCCAGGTATGGGAAGCTCCATCCTTTGTGTTCTGTTGGGGATTCCTCTCAGGATGGGACCCAGGCCAATGCCCTTCAGCTCTCAGGAGACCTCATTTTGCCCTGTGCCCAGGCATTCCAGAAGGTGGCCCTGGTGCTCCAGAGGGAGAGATGCTGGCCCATGGTCCCTAAGCCAGACCAGGAGCTTGGACCACTGCCCCTTGGGAAGTCAGGGGTCCCAGTCTGGAGGTCTCCTGCCTTCAACTCCAACTTACTCAGGGCAGTGGGAAGGGTGTGGTTGGAGAGCTGCTCTCTGCTGGGGCTGTAAGGTCTCCAGGAATTGTCTGGAGAAGGGACTGACGGAGCTTGGGTGAGTGGGTCAGAAATGGAGAGCAATACCTCTGGCAAGTGGCTGGGGCCTTAGACTCTGAGTGGACACACATGCAACATGGCAGGTGGCTAGGGCCTTAGACTCTGAGTGGACACGCATGCAACATGGCAGGTGGCTGGGGCCTTAGACTCTGAGTGGACACGCATGCAAACATGGCAGGTGGCTGGGGCCTTAGACTCTGAGTGGACACGCATGCAAACACACATCTGCACACATACATCAGACTCCCTCATCTTTACCACTGCGTTGGTCACAGAGGGCGCCTCTGCTTTCCCAGTTCTGCGCATACTCAGGACTGCCTTCACTTTTACTCTCAGGCGGGATGTGCTGTTCTGGAGCAGGGAGACATCCAGCAAAATCACAACTCCACCATGTGATGTTGCTTTCCAATTTACAAAGCCCTTCTATGGGTAGCATCTCACTGTATCCTGGTAAAAACTCCACCAGAGGTGGTTACCCACTTAAGAAGCTGAAGAGGCAGGACTGGGCCCCAGGTCGGATGCCTAAGCCACTCTAGTCCCAGCCCTCAAGGAGTCACTGTCTGTGGGGAATGGCGATGCCCACTCCAGAAATGTTAAGTGACATTTAGCGTCTCAGTGCCACATGAGGGCCCTGGACAGCAGATAGGAAAGAGCACAGCAAAGGGTAAATGTTCTAACCTGTGGGGCTTCCTGGAGGGGGTGCTGAAGGCCAGACCTTGATTCTTTCCTTTAAAGGTCTTTTTTTTTTTTAATTTAGTTTTATTTATTATTATTCCTTAAATTTTGGCCAGAAAAAAGAAAGTGAGAAAGCAAGCCACTAGGTCTTGGACTCGAATCGTGATCACCCGTG
>NW_006159532.1:70262-71775 GCF_000334495.1 Tupaia belangeri chinensis | reverse complement strand
ACAGAGGATGGGCGGGGGGTGGGGGTTGGGGGGGTGGTTAGCTAGCTGGGGCTCAATGGCAGGGTGCCAGTTCCCAAACCTCTCCCCACTCTTGGGAAATTTGGCTTTGTCAGCATCTGCTCTGGCCACCATCTTGGTGGGTACTGATCCTTGAGGAATAAGCCTCCAGGCCCCCTTTCCATTCCCACTTTCCGGATTGAACTAATGGCTATGCCTTTCAGCCACCTCTGCCTCTGTGGAGTAGGATCTGGGGCAGGGACTGGAGAATAAAAGATTTCTTACTCTTTGATCTCTCTGTAGCTCTTGATAAATGGAGTGAGCCTGGAAAATATGTTTTTAAAAATCTATACACTTATTTCTTCCATGAGAGAGACACGCAGAGAGAGTGATCCCAACAGGGACCACAAGCCATGATCCAGTCCCATCCCCAGTCAGGGCCAGGGACATGTATACTTACCCCTGCTATGCATCAGACCAGAGGACTCGGGGTCCTCCACACAGCCCCAGTCTCACAGAGTGCCATGCCACTGCCTTGCCACCACAGTCAGCCAGAAAACACTTTTCAAGCACTGGTAGAGGTCATGTTGGGGATGAGGTGTGGAGGAGGAAGTTCTCTGCCTCTGCCGTGCCCCCGTCAGAGGTTGCAGAGTGGGTAAGAAGGGAAGAACGGAATCCTTGGCCCAGCTACTACTGTGAGCCAGTCAGAGGGAAGGGCTCAGTGGTCATCTCCATCTCGATGAGCCCCCCGCATCCTCCTCCTCCCTGCCAGATATCCCTCCCCAGGGCCTTAGCTGCAGGTGCAGCCAACCGGGACTTGGAGGTGGTTAAGATGCCTCCTGTATTACCACTTACTAACTTGGTAGCCTTAGACAGTTTGCCTAATGCACGGTGCCTCAGTTTCCTCATCTGTAAAATGGGGGTAGTTGGTTCATCCCCATGGAGGTGCTTTAAGGGACATACAAGCTGGCATGTGATAAAGCCCTTGGCACCACACCCGGCACACCGTGAGCACTGAGGGACTGTTTGTGTGCGGTGTGCTCAGGAGAGCGTTCTGCCATGCAGGAGGGGAAGGAGTGCCAGGAGGAAGCAGGGAGGCTGAGGCCTGGTGGCCCAGCAGCTACTGGTCTAGCTGTTAGGGACCTGGTTCTTGCCCTGCCTCTGTTGTGTGACCTTGAGCAAGTGCCTTTCTTTCTCTGGATCCTGGCTGGTGGGTCTCCCTCAAGAGGGGAGAGGGAAGGATGGTCCTTAAGGACTGTGGGGCTTCCCTCCTGGTCCCAGCTGCAGAGGCCCCAGCAGCTAGCAGGAGACAGAGGTAGCCGAGGCCCGCAGCGGTGTGTTTACAGAGGCCCCTCTGGAAAGTCAATATATCGACTGGAATGCCCTTGTGCGCATTATACGGCCCCGGGTCTCTCTCTCTCTCTATGGCCACAAATCACCCTCTGGGACCTTGGTCCCTTTCCCCTGCTCCGTAAGCATCTCCTGCCTCAGAGAGCGAGTGCCCCAGAGGACAACA
>NW_006159532.1:62036-68300 GCF_000334495.1 Tupaia belangeri chinensis | reverse complement strand
CCCACTTGCCAGCCCCCCTTTAAAGGTCTTTCTAAGGGAATTTCCAGAACAGAGGATGGACGGGGGGTGGGGGTTGGGGGGGTGGTTAGCTAGCTGGGGCACAGTGGCAGGGTGCCAGTTCCCAAACCTCTCCCCACTCTTGGGAAATTTGGCTTTGTCAGCATCTGCTCTGGCCACCATCTTGGTGGGTACTGATCCTTGAGGAATAAGCCTCCAGGCCCCCTTTCCATTCCCACTTTCCGGATTGAACTAATGGCTATGCCTTTCAGCCACCTCTGCCTCTGTGGAGTAGGATCTGGGGCAGGGGCTGGAGAATAAAAGATTTCTTACTCTTTGATCTCTCTGTAGCTCTTGATAAATGGAGTGAGCCTGGAAAATATGTTTTTAAAAATCTATACACTTATTTCTTCCATGAGAGAGACACGCAGAGAGAGTGATCCCAACAGGGACCACAAGCCATGATCCAGTCCCATCCCCAGTCAGGGCCAGGGACATGTATACTTACCCCTGCTATGCATCAGACCAGAGGACTCGGGGTCCTCCACACAGCCCCAGTCTCACAGAGTGCCATGCCACTGCCTTGCCACCACAGTCAGCCAGAAAACACTTTTCAAGCACTGGTAGAGGTCATGTTGGGGATGAGGTGTGGAGGAGGAAGTTCTCTGCCTCTGCCGTGCCCCCGTCAGAGGTTGCAGAGTGGGTAAGAAGGGAAGAACGGAATCCTTGGCCCAGCTACTACTGTGAGCCAGTCAGAGGGAAGGGCTCAGTGGTCATCTCCATCTCGATGAGCCCCCCGCATCCTCCTCCTCCCTGCCAGATATCCCTCCCCAGGGCCTTAGCTGCAGGTGCAGCCAACCGGGACTTGGAGGTGGTTAAGATGCCTCCTGTATTACCACTTACTAACTTGGTAGCCTTAGACAGTTTGCCTAATGCACGGTGCCTCAGTTTCCTCATCTGTAAAATGGGGGTAGTTGGTTCATCCCCATGGAGGTGCTTTAAGGGACACACAAGCTGGCATGTGATAAAGCCCTTGGCACCACACCCGGCACACCGTGAGCACTGAGGGACTGTTTGTGTGCGGTGTGCTCAGGAGAGCGTTCTGCCATGCAGGAGGGGAAGGAGTGCCAGGAGGAAGCAGGGAGGCTGAGGCCTGGTGGCCCAGCAGCTACTGGTCTAGCTGTTAGGGACCTGGTTCTTGCCCTGCCTCTGTTGTGTGACCTTGAGCAAGTGCCTTTCTTTCTCTGGATCCTGGCTGGTGGGTCTCCCTCAAGAGGGGAGAGGGAAGGATGGTCCTTAAGGACTGTGGGGCTTCCCTCCTGGTCCCAGCTGCAGAGGCCCCAGCAGCTAGCAGGAGACAGAGGTAGCCGAGGCCCGCAGCGGTGTGTTTACAGAGGCCCCTCTGGAAAGTCAATATATCGACTGGAATGCCCTTGTGCGCATTATACGGCCCCGGGTCTCTCTCTCTCTCTATGGCCACAAATCACCCTCTGGGACCTTGGTCCCTTTCCCCTGCTCCGTAAGCATCTCCTGCCTCAGAGAGCGAGTGCCCCAGATGCCAACCAGGGCCCAAGAGGCAGAGAAGGGCCCACTGCTGAAGCAGTCTGGGCATATAAGAAAAGTGGCATCTGGTCCCCTAGCCCTGTCACCCCCAGCAAGGCTGAAGGGCCCTGCAGAGAGTGTAGAGAAACAGACTGCCTCAAGCTGGCTCCCACGCCATGCAGTTTCACTTCTCAAGGTGCGGGGAGGCTGGTCTTAGGGGTTTGAGATAAAGGAATACAGACACCAGCCCAGCCCTAGAGTTTGATACACATTCATTCAGTTTGAGCAGGTACAGAGCTCCAAAATCCGGGGTGGAAAAAGCACAGGCCTGACTCTTGAAGAATAATGGGCTTCGTGCTGCTCAAAGCACGAGCCATTTGCCAGGCCTGTGATGCTGGGTGCAAGGCATGTATATAATGATGCAACAGAGAAGAACCCACCAAGGATGAGCCAAGGTCTGATGTACTAGGAGGGGATCTGACGTGGTGTTTAGAGAGCAAACTGTTGAATGCGTTCATGCATGAGTGCTTTACACATTCTAAAGGGCTCATAACATTCACCATCATTGTCATTACGGTTGTCATCATTATTGGTGCCAAGAATTGGGTAATACAATGGGAAATAACCTATGGTGTTGTGAGAAGGCTCTTGTGTGCCCGAGTGGTTGAGGAAGGCTTCCTAGAGGAAGAAAGGATGACACTTGATGGGCTCCTGAAGGATGAGATAAGACTTCTAGGGCCAGGGTCCTTTCTTAGCGCAGAGGAAGATTTTGAGTGAGTTCCTAAGTCAGGTGGCTCAACCAGTCTGCATCTTGGCTTCCTACCCCTGAGATAGGCATGGTTACCACTGCCTGCCCCGGTGGTGATGTGATGAGCAAACATGCAGGCAGTGCAGGCACAGACCGGGTACTCCTTGATTTCCATCGTCCTTCCTCCTTGTCCAGTCTCGCCCCCAGCCGGGTACTCCTTGATTTCCATCGTCCTTCCTTGACCAGTCTCACCCCCAACCCCAGTCTGGCTGATCCCTGGCTAGGGCTGGACCTTGCTTCTCTCCTTGTACCTCTGGGGGCAGGAGAACCGAGAGATACAGCATTCCGAAGTGGCAGCTGCTGGTTGGCCACAGAATCAGGGAGAGGGACAGGAGGAGAAGGAGGACTGCCTTTCTGGTCCCTGGTGCCCACCTGGGCCTGCCCTAACCCAGCAGGCATCCCCAAGGTCTGGGAGGAGCACCTTTTGCTGAGATCACCCAGGAGCCTGCAGCCCCCAGAGGCCCTAACTGGCGTCTGGAGGCATTATTGGCGTCAGGAGACAGAGGCGAAGGAAAGCAGTCCTGTAATGCGATCAGAGGCGCCCGCCTGCCCGGCCTGGGGCCTGGGCACCCATGCAGGATGCACAGCTTACAAGAAGTCAAGTCAGAAATTCCAGGAAATTTGCTCCCCCCATCCCACCTTTGGCCATTGGTGATGCAGCCGGGCAGAGTAGGGCTCAGAGAAGAGCACATACTGACCTGAGGTGGAGCAGGGTCTGTCATCCGATGGATAGGGCAGCCTGGCTCCCTTTCCCTTTCCTTGTCACCAAGCCAGAGCTCTGGGGATGGGCAGGCAGGGACATGGAGGGCGGTGGGATGGTTGCAATGACTAGATGATAGGAGAGCAACTAGGGAGGCTGGGTTTGACCTGCTCCCTTACGTGTCCCTGGCACCCGGCGCAGTGCCTGGCATACAGAAAGTGCCTCATGAATCTCCATCAGTGGATGCATGAGAACTCACTCAGGCTTACTCACCTAAGTGGTGGCTGTGACTTAGTTCCTCCTGTGCATGGACTTGCTGCTGTGGACACGTAATCGAAGAGTGAAAAGATTCTCATTCCTTTGCCTACAGCCTCCCCTCCTGTTTCTCGCCTTAGTTTCTGCTGCTTTCTTTCTCTGAGTACTTGCCACGTACTGGGCACTGTGGAAAGCAGAGCCAAGTCTTCTGTTGTCAGAGCCCTAAATTTATTTTCTAAATCCAGCAGAGCCACAAAGAATTAACCAAATATTGCCAAATATTGCCATTAATTGCCCACGGCTCCGCTGTATGGAGAAAGCAGACTGGCAGACACTGGCAGGGTAAATTGTACTTATCTGCATTGTGGAGCTCGCAAGGCACAGGCCCCTTTAAAATTTGTTCCCTATTTGCTTCCCCAAGCCAGTTGATCACTCCTCTCCGCCTTGCTTTCCAGTGTCTCCAGAGAATGCCCATTGCACAGACACTGGCTCTGAGGCCTGGGAGCAGGTGTGAGCTGATAGAAGGTATCTGAAGGCCACGGCCAGGGTCTGACTCCAGGCCCCAGCCCTTTATAGCAACTACCTTTAGCTTTTCGACAGGAGCTGGGCTCGGTGCAAGAGAGCCATTCTGGCTGCCGGGTCTGGCTGAGCCAGGCTGTCCTTGGAACCATGTCCCACACTAACATTCAGGGGACATCCCTGGGAGATTAAGCGTGTCCAGGCCCTTGGCCATGGCAGCAGTAATCCTGCCCAGCCAGGCGCCCACTGTTCCTTGCCAGGAGTTCCTGCCATGGGCTGATCTGGAATTCTCGCCTGGCAACCCAGGTTAGGCAGGGCTGCTGGGCACAGCGGGCCCTGCTGCAAATGTGATCTGGCCCCCCATTTCCCTGTCAGTCAATCCCACTTCTACACACACACACACACACACACAGAGAGAGAGAGTGAGAGAGAGAGAGAGAGAGCACACACACACACACAGAGAGAGAGAGAGAGAGAGAGAGAGAGAAAGAGAACAATGGAAGAAAAAGCCCTTAGCTAAGGATTGGGAAGACTGTAATCTGTGTGCCTTTAGATTTCTTTCTTTCCCTCCCTGGGCTTCATCTGTGCATATGAATTTCTGATTCCACACTAAAATCAGAAAACCTGGGTTCAGAGGTCAGGCAGTGGCACAGCAGTAATGCAACTGGACGCATGTGGGAAAGGTCCTCAGTTCGCATCATGGGACCTCCCTGAGCAGGTGTGCCTGTGATCTAGGCCAGCTGAGACTGGAGGTGGATCATGGCATGAAGACCCTGTTGGGGATGCCTACCTTGGTCTCTGTCTCGCTCTCATTCTCTGTCTTTCATGGAAATAAATGAATACATAAACCTTAAAAAATAAAAATCCTGGATTCAAGTCCTGGCCACATGGCTGGCTCAGGAGTCCCTGAGCTGCATGTCTTCACTGTACCGTGGGAGCCCTGCTAGGTTGTTGGAGAAATTAAAGATGATGGGCATGGTCAGTGATAGTCCGTTTCCGTTTCTTATTTCCTCCTAGAAGTCCACACATTGCTGTCACCTCTTTCTTTCTGACACTCCTCCATTGCCACGGGGACCTTAGCTACGAGGCAGAGCAGGGGAGCTCTGAGAGCTGTACAGCACCATGAGTGTGGTTCCGGATGGCCCTGAGGTGATAGGTCAACACCTAGAGGCTATCAGTGCTAGAGAGTCTGCTTAGTCGTAGGCAGTTCGAAAGAGACCTGCCCAAGGAGTCTGGAACCTTCGGCTCTAAGGCGGAGTCTGTCTCTGTGTAATAGGCAAGACACTTAACCTTCTTTGAATCTCACTTTGCCCATCAGGAAGAGGAACAAAAGAAGCTAAACTTGGTAGGGCCAAGTGAGGTGCTTTGGGAACTATGCCCCAATCCCCAGGGGGCTGCTGACCAGCAGAAGGTGGCTCAGCAAGGTCTGTCACCCCAGGAACTGTGCCTGCATCCTGAGAACTGCTGGTTGTGAGGCAGGCAGGGGAAGGCCCATGTTTCTATTTCCCTGGCTGAAACCTGTTCGCTGGTGGGTGGGCCCTGGCTTCTTCCCATGGCTGGTCATGGCTCTTGAGCTCAAAGACAAGGATTTGGGCCGCTTCCCAACCCTCTTCATGCCCCTGTATTCTGCTGTGTGTCCCAACCCCAGAGCAGGGGAGGCCTGGGTGCCACGTCAGGGAAGGTTAGTGTCATTGCCGGGTCTGATGTGGTCTGAGCCAGCACACCATCTGCTGTGCCCACCAGCAGTTACATAATCCCTCGGATGGCTGCCCATTCTTAGAAAACGGGGCGGGCAGGACCAGCAGAAAGTGGGAAGTTGGAGTTTGCTTCTCTGCACTCTGCCCCATCCTGGCCCCCCACAACCCTGGACCAGTCTTCATTCTGAGTTGTTCTCATGGTGTCCAGAGCTGAGACATACATGCCCAGACAGAACAAGGCTGAGGTTAGAAGGGGACACTGTGGGCCTTGAGGTCTGCTTGCTGCCTTGCCATGCAGACTCTGGGACTCTGGGACGTCCTCAGACTCTGCTTATTAACAGCACACCTGGTTGGCAGTGCTCCCCCCCAACCCCAGCCCCCAACATCTTACCAAATAATAAAATTTATTGATTATTTTATTTTATTTTATTTTTATTTTTGCCAGGGGGCTTGTGTGCTCCCTGAAGAGAGAAGGAGGAAAAGTGTGAAAGCTCCCCCTATGAGGAATGGTCATACTACAAACCCTTCTCTTCCATCTCTCCTTCCTTATGGAATTTTGGGCCCTCATGTGCATGTGTCTAGTGTATTTTTCAAGCTGCTGGTCTTGGAACTAGAACCATGTAGTCAGCCATGTGGGATCCAGCCATCCTACCCACCACGCCATGGGCTGGCCCAATAATAGACTTTTATTTTTTTTAAGAGATTTTTTACTGTAGGGTACAGGTAGTCGCTGGCGAGAGAGAGCG
>NW_006159532.1:46349-62001 GCF_000334495.1 Tupaia belangeri chinensis | reverse complement strand
CCCCAGAGGGATGGCCATGCTGCAATCCCTTCTCCATTCTCCTCTCAGGATTTTGGGCACATATGCACACGCACCCGGTGTAATTTTTTTTTTTCTTTCTATTTTTTTTTTTTATTATTGGAGAGGTTTTTGCTATAGGATGTGTGCGCTCACCACAAAGATAGAGAGAGACAGACAGAAAGCAAGAAATCACCCCCCAGGGGGGATGGCCATACCGCAATTCCTTCTCCTCCTCTCTCCTCTTGGGATCTTGGGCACACACGTACACGCGCCTGGCGTGAGTTTAAGCCGCTAGGCCCAGGACTCGAACTGCAGTCGACTACATGGGAGTCCAGCGACATAGCCATTACACTAACTGCTGTCCCACCCAGTGTGAATTTTAAGGTACCGGGTCCAGTACTCGAACTGCAGTCAACTATGTGGGAGTCCAGCAACATAACCATATGCCATCTGCGGGCCCCAGCATTTTTAATGACCCTAAATAAGAGCCAAATAATGCTGTCCATATAGCACTGGGTCTTTGGAAGCTGAAACCCAGTATCCAATCCCATCTCCTTTATTTGCTAGCCGTGTATGTTAGCCAGGCTTCTTCACCATTGTTAGCTCAGTTTCCTCATTTGTGAAATGGGTATAATGAAGCCTGTTTCACATAGCTGTCTGAAGGGCTAACCCCCAGAGTTCATGTGAGGACAGAGAAAGTGTTCGGTAATGATGGCTGTGATCGTTGGCGCCCGATCTCATTTACTTTGTCTTTTAAGTAACACATCCTATCCACATCTGATTTATTCCAGGAACACACAGGTGGTTTGAAAGTAACCTATTAATATTTATATTGATAACACATAGCAGATTGGTTTATTATTAATGGATCTAAGGAAACAAAATATGATTATGTTCATCTGCTGAAAATACCTTAAAGTTCTACATCCATTCATGGTATAACTGAAGAAAATAGGAATTAAGGAATACTGTTCTGCATGATAAAATACATGTACCCTAGTCCCAAAACGAGTATTATACATACTGGAAAAACAGGAAAGTCATTTCCATTAAGATCAGAAATAGGGACCAGCAGGTGGTGTGGTGGTTAAGGTGCTGGACACACTCACATGGCCATCCGTGGTTCAAGTCCTGGACCTGGTGGCTTGCTTTCCCACTTTCTCTCACTCTCTCTCTGTCTTTCTTTGGTCAAATTAAAATAAATGAATGAATAAATAAAGTTAAATAATTTAAAAAAGAAAGAAAGAAAAAAAAAAAGATCAGTAATAGAGGGACCAGAAGATGTCATAATGGTTATGTCACTGGACTCCCACATAGCCTACTATAGTTTGAGTCTTGGACCCAGCAGCTTAAAGCTGACGCCAGACACGTGTGCATGCATGCCTGGAATCCCAGGAGGAGAGTGGAGGAGACAGGATTGTGAGGTGGCCATCCCCCCTGGGGGTTGATTTCTCATTTTCTGTCTCTCTGTTTCTGTCTCTCCTGTGAGCACACATGCCTATAACAAAAATCTCTCTTTAAAATAAAAAAGATCAGTAAAAGATACTCACCAAGACTGATAGAGGTATTAGCCATTGTGATTCAACAAGAGATACCAATCAGAAGCATAAGAAAAGGTTAAGAAGAAATAAAGCTATGGCTACCGGATTATAAAACATATCATAAAGCCTCTGTAACTAAAGCAGTGTGGTACTGGCATATGGATTGGCTAATAGACCAAAGATAATAAAAATCCAGAGTTAGACCCAGGTATACATGGAAGTGTAGATAACACAGGTGGTATCTCAGATCACTGGGCTCAAGTGGACTTTTAAATAAATGGTGCTGGGACAGCTGGATAAGCCACTTGTAAGAAGGTAAATTTTGACTCGTATCTCGCATCATACGCAGAAATTAATACCAGATGGTTTAGGGATCTAAATGTAAATGATACAACTCTAAACCTGGGTGAACTCTTTAGCCTCAGGTTAGAGAAAGATTTTTTTTTTAACTATTACTCAAAATCCAGAGGCAATAAAATAAAAATTGATTGTTTTTATCACATGAAATTGTTTTTAAATGTTGACAAAAAGATTTTAAAACACCCTAAAGTCAAAAGATGGAGGATTTGACACACTGAGCTAGGATGATAGCTAGATCATAATATATACCACAGATAAAAGGCTGATCTCTCTAGTGAAGAAATTACTATTAAATATTGAGGGAAAGGGCTGACTCTGTAACCTAGTGGTTAAAAGACCAGATCCCACATGGCCAACTGCAGTTCCAACCCTGGCCTCCGTGGCTTGAAAAAAACATGCCCCCACGTCCTGACAAGGTGAAGAAATGGAAGATAATTGATTGAGGCATGACCTCTCCCTCATGCACGCTTGAGCACACAGGGGACACCTGAGCCTGCTCTGTACCCACACTGGCCACCATGCATGCATTGTTGCATTTAGTCCTGGTAATGACTCTAGGAGTAAGGTCTTAGCAGAAGGGCAGAGTGGGGCTCAGGGAAGGGCAGTGTCCTGCCCCAGTCCCCTAGCTGTCCATGGTCAGAGCCTAGTATATATTTAACCCTAGTCTTTGCACTCCATATTCAGTGCTTCATCCGTGAGCCTATTCTACGCCCCTCCTTGAGTGGAACCAGGTCTAACTCCCTATGTACTTACTTCCCTGATGTCCCAGCGAGTGCTGGACACTCGGTAGTTAGTGTGGAGTGATTAGGTAATGAGCGTGTAGCGGAGCTTGGACCTACTTTGTGAAGCGCAGACTCCACCAGTGTGCTTGTAGTCTGATTAAAGAGCCGTGGCTTGATGGACAGAACTGGGCTTTTCCCACAGGCCAGTCCAGCCAGCATCAGTCACAGCCTTTGCCATTTTAAAGACTGCTCAGAGAGTGTGTGTTCATGCCATAGGAGCAATGCTAGCAGCCCTGGGGGTGGGCCAGGCTGGTGTGTGAGGGGGGGGGACTGAGCCAGGCCTCAGTGCCTCTGCAGAGGAGGAGGGGGCTGTGGGCAAGCCAAGGGAGAACATCTCCCAGAAGGTCAGGATGAACGGAGCTGGCCTTTCCCCCCAGGCCAGTCCAGCCAGCATCAGTCACAGCCTTTGCCATTTTAAAGACTGCTCAGAGAGAGTGTGTGTTCATGCCATAGGAGCAATGCTAGCAGCCCTGGGGGTGGGCCAGGCTGGTGTGTGAGGGGAGGGGACTGAGCCAGACCTCAGTGCCTCTGCAGAGGAGGAGGGGGCTGTGGGCAAGCCAAGGGAGAACATCTCCCAGAAGGTCATGCTCCAAACCTGAAAACTCTACTTACCAGTCAGTAAGTCGCATATTACACCCTTCACAGTGTCCTCCTCTGCCCTCACCCTGGATCCTGTGGAGCTTGCAGAGGAAGGGGCTGAGGGTCTGGCTTCTCTAGGGAAAGGGGCTGCTCAGGCCTGGAGTAAGCCATCCTCCCTCCTTTTCAGCTTCCCCAGCTCCTCTCCACTCTTGCCTTGGGTTAGTGGCTAACAAGCATATTAGAACTATCTTGGAGTGTTCTTCAAAGACATCCTGCCTTACCTATATATTTTACTTCCAGGGAACTCAGCAGAGATTAGAAAGAATCTCAGGGCTCTAGATGATTGGTCAGAGGGAGCAAAGGTGCACACCTATTTAGGGAGCAGGAACTCGCTTCCTCTCCAAGCCTCAGCGAGAGAAGCTGCTGTCCCCAAACACACAGCCTGCCTGCCAAGGCTAGGCAGACTGAAGATGGGTGGCCCCAGTCTCTAGCCCTCTCGGCTGCTTCACAGATGTGGGCAGCAGGGCAGGAGTGGGCCAGTGACCAGATGAGGGAGATCACCTTCAGTGGTCTGTCCCCGCCTTACCTAGTGGCCCGGCTTGCCTCTTCTGGGCAGGGGCATTCAAGAGACCACTACACAACTTCTCTCTGTTTACCCTACCCTCCGTGCCACATCAGGCCTCTGACCTGGGCACATGGGCCACTGGCACCTTCAGCACCATCCCCAGGGTATGTCATATCCTCTCTTTTGGTGCTCACCACGGGGGGCACAGCTGGGACTGTCCTTTCCTATAGGGATAGTTTACAGCCCACCGAATCCCACTGTCCATGGCCTTACCTGGCACCATTCTGTCTGGCCTTTGGTGGGCTTCCTAGATGAGGAAGGACCTCCCCACCCTCAGAAAAGTTGAGGGGAGCAGTGAGGATCCTCACTTGCCCACCATCCTAGCTCCCTGGGTGGGTGCATATTTTTACTGTGGCTGGAGCATACAGGTTGTTTATGCAGAGGACACCTACAGGGATTGGGGGTGCTGTGGGGGAGGGTGGCAGGAAGACCATGGGCTTGCCTACAGCAAGCTCCATAGCCAAATCATCGTCTCTCATAACCCTTCCAGAGCTAAGGTGGCACATCACTTCCTTTCTCTGAACCTCAGTTCCCCATCTGTTAAATGAGGGGGTCAGACTGTTGAATGCTGGGGCTCCTGATAGCTTTCAGCTGTGCGTTTTCTAAAGTTTTTCCCTAGCCCCATAGCCTGCTGAGTTTCCTAAGGGACAGAGGGTTCAATGATGACATCCACTGACCTCTTCCAGGCATTTCCTGTCTAGCCAGGGACCCTGTAAACATGGTGGGGGCGGTGGGGGTTGGCGAGCTTGTGGGTTCTGCAGTCATTTCCCTCACTGGTAAACAAGCCTCCGTGTGAGTGCTCTCCCACCAGACTAAGCTTGGCCGGCTCCTTCTTGTCGTCAGGTCTCGGCTCCCGTGCTTCTCCTCAGAGCGCCTTCCCCATTCCATCTCTCTTCCTTCTAGCGCTTATTGCTGTCTAGAATGATTACTTATGTGTGTACTTACACACTGGCCTATAGCTTGGTACCTGCTCTAGGAGGGCAGGGCTGGGCCACTTAGTAATGCACCCCTGATGCCCACCACAGTGCTCAGTGCAGACAGAGGAGGCCCTCAATGAATAAGTGCCCAGAGGGCTAGGATGTACAGGCAGGGTTCTGCATAAGAATCTCCTACACTTTTTGCAAAGGTCACGTGGCTGGCCTTCACCCTAAAGGAAGCCTGGGGCAGGCATGAGCATGTGGATCCTGACGAATCACCCCAGGTGATTCTGACCACACTCCATGTTCACAAGAGACTAACTCCAGTTTTAGGCTGAACACTGGGGTCATCTGGTGCCTACGTCCCACCCAGAGACCCTGGCTATAATAGGTCTTAGAGTCTAGCCTGGGAGTCACGATCTTTAAAACTCCCCAGGTGGCCCTCGCCTACAGCCACAGTGGAGGACCTAGGATCAGTGATCTCAAGACCTCTCTGATCCCCAGTTCTGTCATTCTTGTGAAGCCCTGCCAGGTTAAGCCACTCTATTCCACATGGCAAACCACATTTTCAAATGGGGGTCACCTTGCTGAACCCTCCTGCGGATGATAAAAAAGATCCTGCTAGACCTTTGCAGATGAGCTGCGAGTGTTGCTCAGGACCCCGGGGCCCTATCCCGTGACTTCCCAGGAGCGGCTGCTGCTCTGTGCACGGCCCCCAGCACCTCCTTTTCCTGGCAACACGGTTGAGCTGTGTTGGAACGTGTCTCTTCTCCCTTGATAGCACACAGTTTTAAATAAGATCTTCATTTACCAGAAGTTCACACCACAGCATATGTGTTATTTGAGAAGCCGCAGTCTTGTGTGTGTTGGGGAAACGCTCGCTCGTAGACAGAGGGACTGAAAGAAGTGATCCAGGAGGGAGGGGTGTATAAGAAAGGGAGGGACCCTAGGAATGGGCACCAGTGGCCAGCCAAGCCCTGGCAGTGCCATGCTCCTCTTGGCTCTGCGTGTGGCTGGTGGGGGAGGTGCCACTCTGTGAGCTGACCTCAGGCTGCTGGAAGGCTTGGAGCTGGGTGGACGCGTGATGTCACCGTGAGCTCCGCCAGTTGGCACCCGCAGCATGACTCTGGGTCACTTCCATGCCTTCAGTTGGTTACGAAGGGCTCTTGCTGCTCATGTGTGAGTCGCCTCCTGCCTCGCCCTGGAGGCTGTGTCAAAGAAGAGATTCGGCAGCATAGGTGGACCTCCGCACCCACGGCCACCTGCCTCACTTCTTCCCAACCCAGTCCGTGAAGCGAGGGATGAATAAGCACATTCCAGTTGGCCAGGACGTCACGAGTTCTGGGATGTTTTCATGCAGTCCTCCAAACTGCTCTGTGAGTGGAGATGATCACCTCCTTGGGGGAGCTGGGGTATTTGAGTGCTTTGTGCACAAAGCTGCCACCTCACAGGAGGATTCCTTGGCAGGGGACTAAGGACAGGTCACTGTCACATCTATGAGTGTGGTCTGCAGTGGTTTCACTCCCTGGGTGTTTGTTCTGATAGCCTGAGATCAGGGACCAGTTTGCCCTGTGACCTTGAGCACAGCTGTTTCTGCCTGGGGTCTCAGTTTCCCAAAGATACCAAGAGTTGAATCTGGTGATTTTTCCCGAAAGTAGGACCCTTGAGCTTTCCTTGCAGGTTTTGAAGAGGAGGAGATGGTGAAGAGGGTCCTAGCACTTGTAATAAATACTGAGCCCAATGCAAAGCCACATCCCAATGTCTGAATGAATAAAAGTTTACCCAAAATAATAGCCTACATTTTCTGGTGGAGGTTCCAGTCACCTTTGCCCCTCCCACTGACAAGCCTGTTCACCCCATCCTGTACTCCCTTCCTCCCCTTCCTGCCCAGTCCCCAGTCTATCCCTCCTACAGGCCAAGGCAGCCACTGTCCCCCTGCCCACTCAGCTCCCACAGCAGTTGATGACGACCAGCCCTGCAGATGACAGCTGGGGGCAGTCCAGCCAGGCCCTCCTGGGATGAGGGTGGGGCACAGGGAAGCAAGTAGAAGGTTGTGGGGTGGAGTGGGGGCGTATAGGAAAGCATGCCAAAGCCAGTTAGCTTTCCCTGTTTGTCAGGACCCTCGCTGGCATTTCCTCCTCTGCTCCTTCCCTGGAAGGTGAAGTCAACTCCTGTGGGAGGCCAGCTCTCTCCAGCTGCCAGGGACCACATCAGCGACCCCAGGATACTCCAGGACATAGGCACACTTGGTCTGGAGTCTCTTGGAGTGATGTAAGGGTGTGTGTGTCTCCTGGCTCTCTTCTTGTTATGGTTCAGGTTTTCTCAGGGACAGAGACAACTACTAGGTCGAGTATGAAGTAAGGAAATAGTGGAGCTGAGAAAGACAGCTCCCTTGTCTCATAGACGAGGAAACCTAGGTGCAGGGTCAGGGTGGAGGGGTGAGGGTGCTTACCTAGGATCTCACAGCCAGAAAGTGGCAGAGCCTCGATTGGAAGCCAGAATAGGGCTGTGCTCTTGACAACCCTCACCCCCACCCCCAGCCTTCTTCCAGAAAACGTGGCAGAGTGGGGTGGGGCACAGAGATGATACCTCATACTTGGGGTTCAGCCCAGACTAGAGTAGTCCAGGCCAGAAATCAGAGCTCCTGGGTCCTACAGTTTATGAACCATGCCCTGGGAATGAAACCACCGCAGACCACACTTACAGATGTGACAGTGACCTGCCCTCTGGGGAAACCGTGCTCCATCAGAAAATTGTGCTCTGGCTAAGGGACACTGCCATGTAGCTGGGTGCACTGGAAGTGTGTGGAGGCCGTCCTTTGGGCTCCCCAGTTGTGTGAGAACTAGCAGGGAGGCCCCGGGCAGAACACGCCTTCCTTTTGCATGGTGCTTTTTAGATTGGCGTCTACGGGAGGAGGCCTGAGTGAGATTTCATCCCCATTCTACAGGTGAGAGCCTCGAGGTGCAACCGGTCCGAGCTTGGCTGGAGGCTATGGCTAAGGCTAAGACAGTGACCTGGCCAGTTCAGGGCTGCTGGGTCTGAACTCTGCTGGGCCCCTGAGGAATTCAGCTCCTTCTCCCCTTTTCTGTTCATGGAGGTTATAAGGCCAGTCTGAACACATGGGCCAGAGCTAGGCTGGAGGAGGCAGGATTTAACATCCACATCCCTTCTCCAAAGCAGGCCAGATTCCCCTTTGTCCCCAGGCCCAGAACTGGCCATCCATCGCCATCCCTTCCCATTCCCAGCGCCCAGGGCGGTCCCTCCTCCCGCCTCTGTTGCAGGACTGCCTGCCCTGCTGCTGCTGCCTCTGACATTCCGCTCCAGGAGATAAGGATCCTGTCTGGCGCCTGCGTGCCTTTTTTCTTCCCTCCTTTCTGAATCTGTTCCCTGATTATCGGCAGACAGCCCCTCCAAGGGGGGCCACTGAGGAGGGGGCCCAGACCATGGAAAAAGACAGGAGGGGTGAGACCAAGAGGCCTGTAGACTGCAAGCTCAGTGGGCCAGGCCTCACCCATGTGGGGGTGCATTGCTAAGTCCCCACTTAGCTGGAGCCCCTAGCTCAGCTGAAAGTTGAAGGCTGCTTTCCCTGGATAGGACTGACCTATGTCAGCCTGGGAGGAAGGGGCTTCTTGGGCCGGGAGGGGCCAGAGGGGCCTGAGATAGGGACAGAGAGTGGAGGGGGTCACTTCCGTGGTCAGCGTCCGTGGTCAGAGCTCCTCAGCATCAGGCTGACGGTGCCCAGAGGGGATGTGGTGGAGGATGCAGCCAGCCAGACGGCCACATCCTGTGGGACGCTGGCCTTTCCCAGGCCAGGCAGCTGAGGACGCTTAGGGATGGGGTGGGGCGGTGCTAGAGGGCTCCCAGAGTCCAGCTGCCCCCTCTGGTAACTGACTTCTCAGAAGTTGGCCAGGGCTAGGAGGGCCTCCTGGCCTCAGCTGAAAAGGAGCACCCTGAAAACTGGGCCCGGGACCAGGCACCTCCATGGAATCCCAGCCAAGAGTGCTTGAGCTTCTCAGATCCCCAGAGAGCTTTCAGTGCATTCGGGCAGTGCACAGTCAAGGAGACCAGTTCAGGACTCCAAGGGATCCTGCCCGCCGCCTCGCCTGCTGGCATGTGGGGAGTCTGCTTGTCCCCCTGCCAGGAGTCTGCATTGCAGGCCTGACTGTACTGGGAGGCAGGAGTCCTGGGTTCAGGTTTACTTGGTGCCACTAACACTTTGTGTTATTTTGGGCAAGTTCCTCTCCTTCTCTGGCCTTCACATCCTAGAACTGTAAACTGAGGAGGATTTTTCTCGTGGGGGCAGGAGGGAGCAGTGGACACCTGAACCCTGAGACACAGACTTTCCAAACTGTTCCAAACTTCCCAGGATTGCTGGGACGATTAAATGAGATGTTGGAGGTCACATCTGGCTTGGAGTCAGTGCTCCATAAATATGAGTATGTCCAGCTGGTAGCAGCTCTGTTGGGGACCCCAGGACTGCACCAAGCCTGCCTGGAGCCAGGCCAGTCCAGCATGAGGAGGCCAAGGGGTCAGCAGTTTCCTTCTGAGAGTATTTGCTAGTAGAGGCTTTGCAAAGGACCTGACACCTTCCCTCCCCCAACCTCTGCTGCCAACCCTTCCCCACTCCCTGAAAACCATTTGGGAGAAGGGAAGCAGTGCAAGATCATTTTTTATGGCTTCCTGGCCCCGGAGCCAGATCGGTGGTGCGGGCTGGATTCCTGATCCTCCCCCTCGGAGCCTTTCAGCTCGTAAATATGAAGCCTGGGGCTGGGAGGGGCCAGCCGTTAAGCTGTCAGCAGAGCGCCCACTTGCCCACTTAGAAAGTCATAAAGCATTTCTCGGAGCTGGACCCAGGGCTCTCCCCCACCTTGACCAGCAGTGGCCTTCCCACTCATGGGTGCTGGTCTTCCCTGCCCGAGCCCCCACTCACACATCCTCCGGTCTTCCTGCCAGTAGCTGTGCCTTGGTTTCCCTTCTGTGCACAGGAAGTCTGCTCTGCTTCCCTGGAGGATGGTTGGAGAGGCCAGCTCAGGTGCAGGCACCTTGAGCTCTTCAGAGGCCAGTGGAGGCCTTAAGAAGCCATGGTAGGGGGGAGGCTTGCCCCTGCTCTCTGTCCTCAGAGCAGTGTAGCAGTTATTTATAATTTCTCTCTGCCTAGCCCCAAGGGGAGCCCTAACCTGCCCCCCTGAGGAGCACACACAGTTCCACGTTGAAATAAGAGAGGAAGGACGCCCATGATGAGCTCACATCTTCTCCGGCTCAGGACAGGGCATCTGGCTGGGATGCTGAAGTCTTCCTGGAGGAGGGGATGTGGGTGGGACTCCAGGGGATTGGCAGGTTTGAGCGGGAGGCCGGAAGTGTGCCCAGGGTGGTCTTGCAGCAGCAGAGCCCAAGGAGCTTTGTGAAAAGAAGTCACCCTGGGAGCCAAGTGCACAGTCCCCAAGACCCCATTTTCCGTGGCCGCCAAGACTCAGTCTGGCACCAGGCAGGGTTCAAACCCCAGCCCTCCCCACTTCTCAGCCAAGTGTCCTTAAATGCATTATTTCTCCTGCACCTCATCTGCAACTACGGTCTGGGATTAGTAGCAGCCTGTCTCAGAACATCAGCATGAAGTCTGAATGAGGCTATGTGGGGAGGTCAGCCCCACTCCATACTTAGGGGTCTTTGGAGTCAGATCCGTGGTCTGTGTCTCCCTTTACTGCCCAGGACCTTGGGTGATTATTTCTCCTCTTGAGACCTCAGTTCTCTCATCTTTAAATGGTAAGAGTAGTGAGGATTCCTGAGCAAATACACAGAAAGCCCTTAGCGCAAAGCCTGGCACATCTCAATGCTAACATCTCTGTGTTAGCTACTCTTCTGTAAGACGCCCATAGGGCGCCAGCGCAGAGTAGGTGCACAGTGAAGTTTGCAGAAGCCTCCTGCCTCTGGCCTCAGCCTTCAGCCCCTGTAGGCTTAGGAAGGGGCAGCTTTATGAGGAGTGGCAATGGTTTCTACTAGAACTTAGTCCTTTTTTCTAAGAAACATTTAGTGCTTATCTTAAAGCAGGTAAAAACAGTCAAAGGCCACCCAGACCATTTTCCTCATTTGTGGCTAGTTCTCAGGGTGGGGATGCGGGGTCACCTGAGCTAAGAAAGGTAAGGACGGTGGGGAGAGGCCCCTGTCTGCAGGTAATGAGGAACTGAGGGGCGTCCTTTGTCTTTCCACAGGGGGGCTGGGGGGAAGGCGGCTCCCACTGAGTCGCCTCATTAACTTCACCACAAATAGCTGACTGACTATAACTCCCTCAGGCAGAAATCTGGGGCCCTTCAAAACTACATAAATAGGAGGGAGATCATTAAAAACAGGAGGCAGTGCGGCCCCCACCCCAGATGGAAAGCCTGCTTCCCGTTGGCAACAGTGTCTCCCTGCAATTTGGAGCTCCAGGAAGGGGCTGCTTTGCAGACCTCAGGGGTGGACCATGCTGGAGAGAGCCAGTACCAAGGGTCAGGAAAGTCAGGAGACTCTACTGTGACATCCGCTGGAGGGTGGACCTGGTTACAGCCGTGGAGTGCAGGATCCACTTCCCTAGGGTTGTTCCTCCCCGCCCACAACTAGGCTTCCAGTGACCCCAAGCTTGCACACTCACTCCTGTCCTCAACACACCCCCACCACCACCCTGCCCCCCACCCCTGTCCCAGTGTCCCACGCTTTCTGCTTGGCCATAGACCTTGCTGGAGGTAAGAGGACCCTGCTCTGTGCTGCCTGGTTCCCTGACTTCACATCTCCAGTCTCTTGTGTATCTTCAGGGACTTTATAGGGGAGGGCTCGGGCCTCCTGTGCCCTTGGACTTAAAATCCAAGGCCTGGCAACTGCTGTGGTCCTTCCACTGAGCCCATGTGGGTGCATGGGGAGAGGCTGAGTTCAGAGTGGCCTGTTCTCTAGCTACCGTGGAGCCACCTCTGCTTCTGGGTGCCTGCAACCCAAGATAGACTGACTTTCCACCTCTCTCAAGGCAAAGCAGGAAACCTGTCACCTAGGAAACACCTGGCGGCCTCTCACCAAGGGGTTTACAGGCAGCAGGATGGCTTTGGGGGTAGTGGCGTGGGACTTAGTAAATCTGGGAAAGGAAAACAAGTTCCATAAAAGACAATCAACAGGATGGCCCCATAGCCTGGTAGTCAAAGGAGTAGGATTCCACATGACTGACCACAGTTCAAATCCCAGCCCAGGCCCGTGTGCATGTGTGTTCCAAATCCCAACAGGATGAAAAAATGGAAGAGAAGGGACTGCGATATAACCACACCCCACTAAGGCAGGGGCGCTTTCTTCCTTTTCTCTTACCCCTCTCTGGGAGCAAATGTACCTTCTGCAATTAAAAAAAAAAGGATTATCAACAGAGGGACACTACCCCACCCTCACCCCCAGCAGAACTGTGGGGAGGGGGTTCCTGAATTGGCAAGAGGCCCAGAGAGACCCAGTGCCTAGGGCCTGAATGGGCTCAGGGGTAGGGAGGGATGAGGGGACGCTAGGCGCAGTTAGAGGCTCCTGTGTGTGTCACTAGCAGTCACTTAACCTGGAGAGCCCTGTTTCCCCATCACTGGTGGTTCTGCCTCCTGGAAGGAGGCCCTTCAGCTGGAGGGCCTCCGAGAAGTGCCCAGAAAGTGCCCTCCGTGCTCCTCCAGTGCTGATGTTTACTTGGTGCAGAGTTGGACAGGGCCCAACCAAGAGAGCCCACTCCACTCCCAGGTCAAGAGTAGGGTGTTCCCTGGAGACAGAGACAGAGATGGGCACTGGGCAGCAAGCCCCTTCTGAGTAGGCCATGTGGAGCAGCCAATGTAGAGAGCTCCTGGGTGACCTCAGAGCCCGGATTTCTCAGACCAGCTTCACGGAGTTGTATCCCGTTGTCTCCACATGAGCATGCCTCCACTGGGGTTGCTATTCACGCAGTGCAAAACCTGCCCATATAAACCATGGCTGCCCATTCCATTGGGGGTCGGGAGGCTGGCCTTGGGTGAGAAAGGCAGGACTCGGAGGGTTCATGCAGTAAGAGAGGAGGCAGGTTAGGTTCCGCCTCTGCTGGGCCTTATCTCCCCTTCTCTCCTCTTCCCACCCCCACCTGCTACCCTTGCTGTCTCTCGTTTACCCCCAAGAAGCTGTCCAGAGACTGCACTTCTCACTGTCAGCCTTACTCTCCCAGTGCTGGGTGCTCTGGCTGTCATACCATGACATGGATGACTTGGACAGCTGTTGGTGCCAGCCCAAGTCTGCGCCCTCTGGTTTCTACCTGATGTTCCCCCGCCAGCCACTTAACCACCAAGAACACATCGATTCCTTTTCTGATAAGACCTCCTGAGCTTTTGTTTTCCCTCTCCCCAGTAAAGGGGACCCCAGTATCCCCAGGAAGGAAGGAAGACTCTTAGGGGGTGGGCTCTCAGAACCAGTGGTCCCAGCTGTGAAGGCAATGAGTGTAGCCTCCTGTGGTAGGCTTGGGCATGGGCACAGGGCCAGCAGGGTGGGCACAGGTAGTGAGGCCTGGAAGGCCCAATGTCCTGTATTCCTTCTGTGCCCTCAGACTCCGGCCTCCCCAGGGGCCCACTCAATAGCTTCCTGTTAGGGTCACAGCTAAGCAAAGGCCAGCAGCAATGATTTCCTCCCTGCCCAGCAGGCTCCTGCCTCCTGTCCCCCATTCACCCATCATCTCTTCTCCACTCCGTCTTATTTCCAAGAAACCAAGGGCAGGGTGGGGCAGGGGAACACGGAGGCGTATTTGATATTTCTGTCTAGCCTGAGTATGCCTGTGGCCGAGAAGCCAGAGTTTCCTTTGATGGCCCTTACAAGTGAGATGAGGCAGGCTCTTTGGTACCAATCTCGAGGGCCAAGAAGGAGACTTTGGCAGAGATTCCTGTCTGGAGGGCAAGTTCGGGATGGCTCTGTAAGCTGCTTTTAATTTAACAGCCTGGGAGTCCAAGATTCTGGTATTTTTGGTTGTGCTTGGACGTGATGCCTCAGCGTCTATCATCACAGTAGACTACATGTATGCCAGGAACTGTCCTGAGCACTCTACCCTATGGATTCCATTCACCCACAAAGCCTCCTTTGGCAAGAACTAGATCCCCATTTTACAGACGAGGAAACTGAGACTCAGAGAAGACAAGCAGCCAGCTGGGATTTCGTATGTTGGCTCCAGCCTCCTAAGACTGTGTGTCCTGAGACTCAGCTAGCTGTGGTTCACTTTGGCTGTAGGAGCGACTGCCCAGGCAGCCTTGAGAGCTTGTTGGGTCACCAATGCCAAAGGGGCCTCCTAGAGACTATAATAGAGGGGTCACAGCAAGAGTCTCGACAGCTGCTCTACACAAGCTTGGTTTGTTGCATGGACATTTGAAGGCCCCGCTAGTGTCTCATGTGCACACCGCAACTCAGCCCTATAGAGTCACACCACCAGCTCGCGCCGTGAAACCTAGTGGCTTACCATGGTCAAGTTTAGTGCTGTCTCCAGTGTTTCTAGTCTCAAAGGAGTGAGCTCCTGGTCGCTCATTCACAAGCACTATGGCCAACAGCTGGGCCTTGGGAATGGCCTTGCTGTGTCCTCATCCCAATTCCCCATTCCCCACCCGCCACCCCCCAGAGCACCGCCCAGGTAGCCTCCTAGCCCTGCACTGTCTGAGTGCGGGGAGGATGCTGGGGAGGGGAAATGTGCTTATCTGGCGGATCTGGCTTTGCCTCTGGGAGGCGGGGCTGGACCTGAACAATAACAGTAGTAACTGGCTCCTAGACAGAAGGCTTCTCTTTTTCTTGGCCTGGCAACACACCAGGAGATCTCTATCTTTAAATCATAGGCTGTCAGAGCTGGAAGGAGCCTCCCATTACCATTGCCCAAGTCAAGGCCCAGAGCCTCTAAGTGCTGCCCAAGGATGCAAGATCATGATGGTGCTCCTGGCCTATCAGAGTGGGTTAAGGCCAGGTTAATATGAAAAATAAACATCTAACAATGGGAACAGTAACAGCCCAGGCCACTGCCCTGTAATCCTGTCCAGCACCTCTAATGCGCTTGCAGGCTGGAGACACTGTGGGGCTGGCCCAGTGAGATGCTTGCACGTGGCCTGGAGCTCCGAGAGGCTTCAGGGAGCCCACCTAGCCCATTTGCTTCACTGAGGCCTGAGGCACTGCTTACTGGGCCAAGCCCAGCACTGTGCAGTGAGGGTGGGGGGAGATAGTGGAAGGGGAATGGAGTGGTATGCAGTGAGCCAGTCTGTCTTGGCCCTCTGTCTCCCTTCCTGTGCAGCGTCCCCTGACCATACCAGGCCCTGTGCTTGCTGCTTCACCACACATCAGCTCACCTACCTTGCTTTTGGGTAAGATGATCCCCTTCATACAGATGAGGATCCAGATTACCCAAAATTACATGGCCAGAAGTGGTGGTTTTCATGGTGAGGTACTTTGAGTTCCTCCAAGCTAATTCAGCCTAAAAAGGGAAGGCCACAGAGGAAGGACACTGGAGTGGGTTTCTTTTCAGCAGGCAGGCAGGCAGCACTCTCTTCATCTGGATCCTGCTGCATATGGTCTGGACTCTCCTCTCCTTTCTAGGAGTAAGGGGAGTGCCAGGGGCTACCATCAACCACCCCAACCCTCTGAGACAGACAGATGTGGTCAAGGAAATCTGCTTTGCAGCTGGAATGTGATCCTACAGTTCAGGTCCTTGCATAGCCACTGTCTCCTAGGAGGCCCTGGCTATTTCTGCAGTAGGAGCCCTGGCCTGCAGGCCAAGAGCACCCACTATCCCCTCATGCCACATCTGTTCCCATGGACCCCTGCATCCAAGCTGTTGGTCTGCACCCCACAGAATCGCTGTCTTTCTCAGGTACATACACG
>NW_006159532.1:40829-46136 GCF_000334495.1 Tupaia belangeri chinensis | reverse complement strand
CAGGAATGCACACTTACACACACGCATGTATCGATGGTACTTTGGTAAGGCCTGGGCAAGGGAGAGTGGGACACATGGCCCACTCTTTGCCCTGGAAGGGCCTGGCCAGCACTGAGCACCAGTGTGTCCCTGCCTTCCAGCACACCCAATAAGGACCCCTCCCACCCCTACCTCTAAAGGCCAAGCAGAGGTAGCCTCGGCTTCCAGCTTGGTTCCCCCATTCATGCAGTGGTGGTCATGGCACCTTCCTGGAGAGCAGAACCATCAGTGGAACTCTCTGCCATGACGGAATGTTCTCTCTCTGCACTGTCCAATATGGCAGCCATCAGTCACATGTGATGTTCTCATCCATCCTGTTGCCAGCAACAGAAAACACCTGAGTCTGGTAAATTCAAGAGAACAGAGATTTATTTATCGCACAGTGCAGAGGTCCAGGGCCACAACTGGTGAGGGTCTTCTGGCTGCATTGCAACACGATGGAGGGCAGGAACGCATGCATGTGTCTGTGTGCCATTCTCCCTCCTTATAGACTCACCGAGAGTAGTCATGGGGGTCCACCCTAAAGACCTCACCCCTGATCTCCCCAAACTCTTCAATACCATAGATGAAGTTTTCACCCTTCTAATTCAATTAGAACCAAATCTCGGCATAAGTGCTTCGGGGGGACTTTCACACCACAGCATCCAGCCAGTGAGCACTGGAAATGTGGCCGGTGCAACGAATAAACCAAATTCTTCATTTAATTGGAGCTTGAATGACCACATGTGGCTAGTGGCCACTGTGTTGAAAGCACAGCTCAGAAGACTTCTGGGAAAGTGCCATCTCTCTGGTTCCCAGCTTTTTGGAGACCACCTCACCTGCGTGGCCAGGGTCAGAGAGCCCAGGGTAGATGGGAAGGCTGCTCAGCTTGTCCCTAAGGAGGCCTCTGCAACATGGGAAAAGTAACAACTGTAGCAGTGGCGCACTGGTGGGGTAAGTAAGATCACTGCTGTGCCTCATAATGATAACATTTATGAGTTCTGATCTCACACCAGGCATGGTGTGAAGGATCTTACCTGTCATGCTGCTTAACCCTTGGAGTGCTATGGCGTTCTCCCTATTTTATTGTTGAGGACACCAAGGCCCAGAGATATGAAACAGACCTGCCCAAGGTCACACGGTTAGTGTGCAGCAGTGCCAGAATCTGCACCCACATGTGTCTGTCTCAGTCTGTGCCCTTTTCACAGAACCATGTTGCTCCATTTATTTACCCCACCTATCCTGCTGTGTCCGGCTCAGACTAAGCATCTTTGGGGATGCAGGATTGTACAACACAAGGTCCCCGACCTCTAAATCTCCTTGGAGAAGCCTTCCCACGCCCATGCACCACTCCCTTGCACAGAAGTGGAGAAGGTTGCCCCCATGCACAATTGGCACGTGTCTCTGAGTTCCATCCTTCATAGGGTGGTGGTGGGTCCATCCCTGCAGCCTGGACCTGTTACAAGAGGCTGCTTCCCACTGTCGGACCACTCAGGCTTTGCATATGGCAACACCCAACCCTGGGTGCTAAGGTCTGGTCATAATCTACACTGATACCCCACATATAGTACATTGTCTTGGCACCCTAGAAAGCCCACAGTACGTGTCAGTTAGATGAATGTCTTCAGAGGATCACGTCCCATTTTGTAGGATCCGGGGGAGGAAATTGAGATCTAGGGGAGCCTGGAAACCTGCCCTAGTCTGGCCCTTTTTGGGCAGAGCAGGATGGACCAACTCAGCTGATACCTCTGGGCTCTCTGCCTCCTGAGGCTGCTTTTCTAGGATAACCAGGGAGCAGGTGGAAGGAAAACAGTCCACTTGCATACTCAGAGAGGCAAGTCATAAATACAACATCCAGGAGAAGGAGGAGGGAAGGCGGGTGCTGAGAGTGAGGATGTCCGCTTCTGAGAACCTATGCGTGAGGCCCTTCCAGGTCCCATGACTGCCTGGTATGCGTGTGTGAGAATGCGTGCTCCAAACTCTGCTGGTGAGTGAGGGCGTGCTGGCCCGGCAGTATGCAACTGCAGCTGACCACGGCACGCAGACTGTCTCCAGCTCCCACTGGCCCCCTCCCCAACCCGCTCTCAGTTCTCCGGCAGCCAGATGTCTCCCAGATGTTTCTCACTTCCTGCCTGGCTCCGTGCAGTGTGTGTGTGTGTTTATTTTGGAAGCCCTACTAAATAATAACCATTTTAAGAAAAGCTTTTCATAACCTTGTTCCCACGAGGAGTCAGAGTTCAGGAAATAATCCCAGCTCTATTCACTATTGTCCCTGGGCTCTCGTCCTTCTGACCTCCACTTCCCCAACCCTTGGGGACCACTGTTGAAAAGATTTCTTTTATCCTACATGACATGTGTGCTCTCTGTGGAGCTGGGCATTTGGAAGAATGGAGTGAGGCTGGGGTTTCAGGCTGGGAGCCCCTTAGAGCTTCACTACCAGCATCATCTAGAAACTTATTAGGTTCTCAGGACAAGCCTAAATCTAGTCCAAGTCTGTATTTTGACAAGTCCCAAGTGATTCTTGCCTACACTAAGGCTTAAGATGTCCTGTTCTGGCCCCTGCTCTGCAATATTGATGGGGCCACTTGTGTTACGTCTGATGGGGGAGGGCCTTGCCATCAGGCGCTCCTTAGCAGAACCCTTGTAGGGCCTGGCAGGACAGAGGCCCTGAGCCCTCAGACCTTCGGTTTTCAGTTCTCTTTCAGGGAGAACTGGAGGGAAGAGGTAGCTCTATTAGTCCCTGATGGGTAAGGCTAGGGATAGATTCACCCATGCCTTCCCACGCTGGCAACCAGTAGAGCAGCAGGCTAGGTGCTACCAGCTGCCCACGTGGAGAGCTTTGCAGTCAGGCTGACCGTGTGCTTCTTGGGCTGTTAGTTTGTGCCCCGCCCCAGATGCCCTACAGAGATCAGTCTGGCCCTCCCCTCTTCAGTGTTCTGGGCTCTCAGCTAGGTGCCATGGAATTGTATTCTCCCATCCCTTGGTGACCTGGCTTTTGATCCTTCTTCGCACTGAAATAGAGCAAGTGATGTCGGCTTTGCTCGTCTCATAGGGTACCCGAGGAGTTGTGACCTTCCATAAACTGACAAACACCCTACACACATTGGGTTTATGTCTCTCTCCTCTCAGTCTCTCAGGGAGGGATTGCAGAAGGCCTCCTGGCTCAGGCTGGGAGCAGTAGATGCCCTGACGGGACTGAGACCTCAGGCCTAACCTCAGGTACTGGTGGTTAGTTTAGCTGGGGAATCATGACTCCACTTTAGAAACCTCAGTAAAAACCAGATCCCAACTCTAGGTTGGTGAAGGCTGCCACTCAGCGAGGGTGAAGTTGGCAGGAGTTCAGTCATGGACAGGTGGTAGAGGGATGAGCAGGTGCTATGGGTTGGGAGAGGTGTGATTCTGAGGGTAATGAGCCAACAAGCAGAGGTTCCAAGCGATCACTTGCAGTTTTGTGGCTCTCTAATCTGAAGGAATGGGGGTTTGAGGTCCAAGTAGGATATGGGGTTCTAGATGGTAGGGGGTCCTCCTTAAGGGAGGGGGGACTGAGGCAGGCAGATGCTCCACCAGTGCTCTGCAGGTGGCCCTGTGGTACATCAGATTAGATATCCATTCCATACCTACTCATCAGGAAGCAATGACCCAGTGATAGGAGGGAGGCAGGGACTGATGAATACATGGATGAGTGGAGAGTGTTGGAATGAAAGGAGGGAGGGTGAAGGAATGAGTGCATGGAGTCATCCTAACACTGCACATTTGTCAAAGCCCTTGCACAACCACTGGCCTTTTGATCCCAAGCTCACTCTCTAAGCCTGAGAAGGCCAACACTGTCTCTATAGTCCTGGTAAGAATAAGACCCAGGCCTGTGGAGGGAGCCCAGAGGTAAGCTGGCCAGCTAATGGACTCCTTCTGGGGCCAATGCAGTCTAGGTTCCTCATGCTTCCCGCAGCAGGGATAGCATGACAGCACACTCCCCTGGCCCTTCCCTGCATTACCAGGACCCACCTTGTGAGTGTCCAGGCCCCATCTGCTCATGTCCCTGCTGTTCAGAAAGCATTGGTGCCAGCAGTGTCTCAGTCTCTGGCCTTCACCCGGATTTCAGTACAAATAGGATGAGAAAATCAATGGCCTGGGTTGTCCACTGGGGGCATGTCCAGGCCTGGCAGGGTTGCCCAGGAAGCGCTGAGCGATTAGCCGCGGTTCCTTGAGACAATAAGAATAATCAGGTCCATCCCTGCCCTGAAGGCACTTGTGGTCTCTGAGAATAGAGAGGTCACACAGAGATGGCAGCCGCTTGGCTGCAGAGTGCATGTCCCAGCACATCAGGGAAGGTTCATAGAGCAGGTGCCCATGGAGCTGCGTGTGAAGAGAGGGCCGGGACTCAAGGAGACGACAGTGTTCCATCTGGCCAGCCCCTCCAGCTTCTCTCCACTACCCCCACCACCTGGCTAAGGTGCTGAGAAGACAGGTGAGTCAGCAGGCCCGGCTTGTTTCTCTCTCGCCCACTGAGGGCCCGCTGTTGGCTGTTGGATGCATTCCAGATGTTGCAAACCTATCAGCTGTACGGAGGCCTCACCCTCTGAGCTCCCTACACCTGGCTCTGCCCTCTAACCTGCCACCTAGTCCCCAGCTGAGCTGGGCTGTTCAGGGGCCTGAGTCTTTCTCGCCTTTAACCCCAGCTTCCAGGTCCTAGTACAGACATGAGCAGACCATAGCTCTCAAACTGACCTTTGCATGGTTGGGAGTTCTGTGCCATAGAACTAGGAGGAACTGGGGAGAAAGTTCAAGAGATCAGACAGAAGGCCTAAGAAAAGACACTTCTTTATCTGGCTTGCCCTGGGACGTGGGACCCAGTAAGGCTGCCTAGTGTTTGGAGATCTTCCTTGTGTCCTCATACCCCTGAGACCTCGGAGGCCCATCTTGAGACCTCAGGAAAAGGGGAAGGATGAGAGGATAGGAAATAGCTTTTGGCTAGCTGCCTATTCACCCCCTCCTGTGTGGCTACTCTCCTATTCTGATCCAGAGGGGAGACTCAGTTACCTACCTCCTCCCCACCCTGCCATGCCTCTCTTCTACCACTGCCATGCTAGTCCCACGGTATCTCCGGGAAGGAGCTGCTCATTCTGCTCTGAAGCCCATCCAAGGCCCTGGCACCAGCTCTCAATTCTCAGTGGCAGATGGATTCTTGGGGCCTCCCTGAGTCCTGTTCCCTAGAGCAGATGAGTGAGGGTCTTCTCACCCACTCCCACCCCAGGCAGCAGCCTGGCCTCCTGGTCTCAGCAGTGCTTACCC
>NW_006159532.1:19433-40449 GCF_000334495.1 Tupaia belangeri chinensis | reverse complement strand
GGATGCAGAGCTGAGGGAAGTTGTACAAGCCCAGAGAGCCCTAGAGCAGGAGGGAGGAAGAGAGGCCCCTCCATCGAGCGGGCAGGAGTCAACAGACACAAAGGAGGAGAGGGCCCACTTTCCCCATCTTCCCCTGAGCTGGCACATTTTTGTCTGGGTGGTAAACTCAGCTCTTCCTCCCTTTTTTCCTATTCCTGACTGCCTGTTAAATAATTTAAATATTTGGGCCTAAAGGGCTTCAATTATCCTTTAATTTACATTAGTAATTTATGTATTAGGCAGAATGGACACTCAGTTTAGTGTAACAGCCCCCAGTAGACCAGCTAGTATCTGCTGTCCTCGATGTTCTTGAGGATTTCATCATTGTTTCTTGCAGCCCATGGACTTTAACAGTAGCTCACATGCATGCACATTTACACAGGACGATTGTGTGTGCTCAGGGATGCACGAGGGATGTCTGTGCACATAGTGAACACTGACCCTCACCCACTCATAAGCAGGCATGCTGAGGTGCTGGGCCCAGGCTTCCTCCCTCCCCATCAGACCTGCCATCTCTACACCCACGTATACCCCTTCATATTCTTATGAGCAACAGTTACTCTACCACTTGTGTTTGCCTCATTTGCCCAGGTTCCGAACATTGCTCCTTCTAGCAAAGAGGTCAGTGCACCCTGGCATGTCTGAGTGTTAGATCCCTCCTGGTGTAGCCCCCTACATGGCATCTGACCCAGGCTTGAACGTGCATGTGAACCATGGTCACATCTCCAGCCTGCCCACACACCACCTGCTGACACTAGCTCCAGACTCCTGCTGGGCTTCTCAGGCATGCCACCCATCTGGGCCTTGGCATCAGAACCCACATGACCTGCACTCTTGCCTCACACAGCTAGCTGCCAAGGGAAGCCCATTGTGATCGCCAGCTCCTGGCTTCCCCTGGAATCTTGGCCCAGCTACCCCTGCACCATCTTGCAAAGGCTGAGAACTTCCCAGGGGGTGGGGGCAGTGGTGACAGAGTGATATCCCTAAGTGTGCATGTATGTTCCACACTCATTCGACCGGATGTGCCTAGCCCTGAGGGAACACACCGTGCAGCTCCGTGCTGAGATCATGCTGTCCAGGCGAGGCCCTTTGGATCCAGAGCCATCTTCAGGAGGTAGCCTCCCACTGTCATTCCTAACTCTCAGAGAGCCTCCCAGCATGGTCCCTGGCTCCTCCTCCCATTCCCATGTCTCCTTCACAGCCCACACATGCAAGGAGGATATGAAACAGGTGGAGGATCTTCTGGAAGGGTCTCTCCTAGGGTACTGACCACTTACCCCAGGGCCTATGAGGTCTCTTTGAGCCCAGAATTCTCTCTTCCTACTCATGCTCAGGCTGTGGTCCTATAACCTTGAGGGCAAGGGAATGGGATGTGGTCCCCTCCCTAAGCATTTGTCCAGGCTCAGGAAAACAACCCAAGGGAGCCAGGTAGGACATGAATGGCCACATGTGCCCATCTCCCTGCTTCCCAGGGAACTGCCATGGCTCCAGGCCCCCAGCACTCCTGAGCATGGCAGGGGCACCGGGAGCCCACAGTTACCTTGCTGCGCCTGAATCCCCTACCTGATAAAGGCCTCCTACCACCTGGGGGGCAGCCTTGCCCCTCAGGATGCCTTTAGTGAGGAGGCAGTACTAGAGGACCAGGTGCCATAACTCCCTCCCCTGAGCACCCCAGCTGCTCTGCAGGATCCAGTCAGGGTGCCCCCTGCTCGACTGCATGCTCTTGGCCCCCCCGGGCATCCCCAACATTGTCCCCCTCCCAACTTTGGTCTCTCCTTCCTCACCTGGCCTGGCTTGGGCATTGGGTGCTTCATGTCTCAGCTTAATTCCTGACTTTCCCAGGCAGCTTCCCTGATAATCCCATCCTCCTCAGACCAGTGTATCCTGCCCCTCGAAATCTAGGGCAGCAGTAGCAAAGATAGGTCATTGCATGTGGCTGTTTTGAAAGCCCTTGGGTGACTTCCTGGTGTGTCCTGTTGAGAAGTCTAGGGTCATATCTGTACTCATTTGCAAAGGTTACATCAAATGATGTCTGTTGTGGCATGGGACGGGGACATGGTGGCACTGAAGCCAGGTATTTGCCATCACAGATTTAGAGCTAGATTACAAAGACTTGTTATGACTCTCCAATCATTTCCTGAAGGGTCCCCCCCCCCAGCATCCCAACATAGATTATAACTTTTCTTATAAGCCAGAACATGCTCCTTTAGCTCTTACAAATTCTAACAAGTCTAGATGCACAGTAGGAACTGAAGAGGGGAATATTTAGAACATGCTAGAGGTATAAGGAGCTCTAGAAATCATTCAGATCAGAGATGGTAGATAGGTTTTCTCTTGCCTACAAACTCTGAATTCCAGGAGTTGGGCTCATTCTGAGACTCAGATTAGGCTTAGTCGGAAAGGGTGCTGCAGTCAATTAGTGATGTCTGTCTTGGGCTCAGCCATGGCAGCAGTTGCCATGATATTGTTGTCTCTGTTTCATTTCAGTCTTCCAAATAGATGGAGATAAAAACTAAGACCCAGAGAGGGGTGGTCTGTCAGGGGCCACCTCACTGCTTACTTGAATGATGAGAGAATTCAGCTCCTGCCAAAGATGTTCCCCTGCTAGGCTCAAAGAAAGGGGAGCAGGAGCTTTCCCAGCGTATCTCATAAATTTTCACTTGTACTTATATACTACAGTCTCACGAAATGCATATTCCCGCATACACATGTATTTCCAAATGCATGCGTGTGCACACACACGCGTAAGTTTACCTGCTTCCCTGACAAGCCCCGTTCTTCTCAGCCGGTCTATGGGTCTCAAGGTCAGCTCTAGGGAACCTGTATAAACACACCGATGATATGTCCGAGACAGGGCCCTACAGCTGTCTTTATAAGTTTTCGTGCAGTTTTCACCCTTTTACCTTTTACCCGATAGTATTGAAGGTGGTTGGTGTGACAGCAGTGTTCCGTAAATGACATTTAAAGGCAGGTTGGACTTTCCTCTGGCAGCTGCCCTGGATTTCAGACTCTGAGGCCACAGAGCTCAGTGTACCTCCTGCTCTGTGAGAGCATTTTTCCATTTGCCCACGATGGGAAACAAGAATCAATCATGTACCATGGTGTCACAAAGGTGGCCTTCGCTTTATCAAGTTTGCTTTTAAGTGTCACAAGGGTGGCTTCCACTTTAAGTGCTGTCTGCCTTTTGAGATTGTTTCCACACACCTGCAGACAAAGCGGTTAAAGTTGCAGTGTGTCTGGGACCAGCAGTTGGCGTAATGGCTGTGTTGCTGGATTCCCATGTAGTAGACCACGGTTCGAGTCCTGGACCCAGTGGCTTCAACTCACGCCAGGTGCATGTGCATGCGTGCCCATCCAAGATCCCAAGAGGAGACTGGAGGAGAAGGGATTGTGGCATGGCCGTCCCCCCTAGGGAGAGTGATTTCTCACTTTCTATCTGTTTCTCTCTGTCTTTCTGGTGAGCGCACGAGCCCTATAGCAAAAACTTCTCCAAAAAAAAAAAAGTTTCAGAATGTCCACAAAGACCCCAGAATGTCCCTGCGAAGACCCTATCCCTGTTGTTCCCCAAACCCTGGCCACACAGTTGGTCCTGGGCAGATAAATGAACAAGTGAGCCAAGAAATAGCTCCTGGCTTGGGAGAGTCTCCAGGCACACACTGGGGCACAAGCAGGGACAAAGGAAGGGTAATCTTTTCCTCAAAGGTCCCCCCCCCCACCGTGGAAAAAAAATCTATGAGCTGGGGATGTATATTTCAAGTCACTCACTTCATTTCCTCTCAAATGGACCTGACTTTTCTAGGACTTTGCATTCGCTTTGCATCTTTAAGTGTTCCAGGTGTGACAGTTGTGTAAGAAATGAAGTTCTATGTAGTGCTTCGCTCCACCCTCCCAACAAAAATGGGACTTGAAATCCAGGTTAAAATAGGTGTCATGTATTGTACACTACTTTTCCAAATGTCTGTGCTTTAATAGGGGGTGTGGAGAAGCAGTCAGTCTCCTCAGTGATGTATGAATCTTGGGTTTTGTCTTTCCAGGTCTATCCCTTCAGAGTTGCTCACTCACTGTGCAATCTGTTGCCCTCTCTGGGCCTCAGTGTTTTCCTATCTCCGTTGGAACAGGGCGGCAGAAACTGCAGTAGAGCACCAGGCTATGGAAGGCAGCTGCCCTCTGTGGCTCTGTACCAAGGCAGGACAGGGTTTGACCTGCTGCCTACCAGGTGGCCCAGCCTCCGTCATATGGAACGCAGATAACAGCCCCACCCTCAGCCTCACCGCGTGCCTCTGCTAGTGTGCTCTCCTATCTCTCATCTCTTTGCGGTCTCACAGTTACTCTGTGAAGGAGGACGAGTATTGTGTTGTACAGAAGAGGAAACTGCGGCTCAGAGACAGACGACTAGTGGTCCTCCACTTTCACTACTGCCAGGCACTGCTATGCTGAGCCTGCCGTGACCATTGCCTCATTTAATCCCCACAGCACCTCAGAGGGGGCTTCGTTCTCTCATTATGGAGTGAAGGAAACAGGTTCAGAGCCGGGAAGTGACTTGCCCTAGGGCAGACTGGCAGGGACTGCTCCTAAGCTGTGGCTAGACTGAGGCATTGGTGCAGGGAAGTGCATTCCAGAGACAGGAAGTGACTGTGCAGTCTGTCCACTCAGGAGACTAGAGGGAGGCTGGGGAGGGCGGGCTGCCGGGCCATGACGGAGTAGAGGGAGAGGGGTCAGAGCACCAGTCCCAGGGTCCCAGGGTCTGAAGGCACATCCTACCCTATCCTTCTTGGCTCCTGGCTGTTTTGCAGCTCAGGATTCCTGGGCTCCATCCCCCACATATCCCATCCCACCTCTCATCAGTGTGGACTCTGCACCCATGTCCTCTGCTCCCCATGCTTGCTCACTGCAGACCCCAGCCTCAGGGGGGCCCCAGAGGCCCAGCCCTCCTAAGCACTGAGTGCCGGAAGTGCCAGTCTCCTACCATCAATTGGCCCCACCACTTCCTTTCCCCATGGCTTGGTCTCAGCTATTTGAGCCATTCATTGCAAGCGCAGGCACCAGAGCAAAGAATCCCTGCAGCTTCGGCATCCCGCCCTTCCCCCGACACCATGCCCAAGAGATCCTGATGCAAGGAGCTGCAATGGCAGAGCTTCTCAGGAACAAGGTCTTCTTTCCACCTCCTCTTCTCCCATTGCTCCAGGAAGACCTGTAGCAGGAGGGTGGACTCTCAGGGAAGGTCAAGGGGGCAGATGTCAGAGTGGCAGTCTGATGTCACCACTCCTCACCATTGATTAGGCCCAGGCTCAGTGGCGGGTGGTGGTGGTGGTGTGTGTGTGTGTGTGTGCTCTGAGCCCACCCAGTCCCAAGACCACCTCTCTGGTGACTGCCAAGCTCCCTGCCACCTGACTGAAAGCATTTCCAGGATGTTAGAGCTGTTGATTTCCTCAGGTCTACCAGGGAGAGGAAGAGCGAGAGAGCTGGGCAGGGACGTGAGCATCTACCTCCCCAGGGAACCCCCACAGCTTGGGGTGAAAAGTGAGCACTGCCTGGTGGTTGGGAGGGCTGGTACCTAGGAAGCCTGAGAAGCCGTCCCTTGAGCATCTCCCAGGTATTTAAGAAGCATCTGCCCAAGATGGGGACCACCTGAGGGAGGGGTCCCAGGCCTCTCCCAGCTCTAGGTGTCCCCTTCTTGTCCACTGTATCATGTCACTCCATCAGCACCCCCAGCCAAGACTTATAGACCGGCAGTGCAGTTCTCCAGTTTGGCAGTTGAGGAAATTGATACCCTGAGAGTCCAGACATTTGCTCAGGCTCACAAGTCAGTAGAATTGGGCCCAGACTCCAAGGTCAGACTTGGGCTTTGTGCAATGCTCTTTCCACTATAGCAGGTGCATATGTAAATTACACACAAATGTCCATGGCTTCCTACACCTAGCCTGAGGGGGTTTGAATATCCTAGTGGAGCTGGGGATGTGGGAACCTTCTCCCTTTTTAGGCTATTAGATCCCGAAAGGCCTATGGTGATCATCCTGCCCACTACCCACCCAAGGCCTGGGTCTGTGGTGATCAGGAAGGAGTGCAAGGTGCTTCTGGAACATGGGCGCCTGGCGTCCTGCTGCTGGGGGTTGGGGGGAGCATGGGCTGACAATGCCAGGAAATGGCCAGAGGAAGCCTCTGGGATGGGCCCCCAGAGTCTACAAGGCGGCCTGGGCCCAGGGCAGGGAAGATTTCTCACAGTCCTGAGAAGGCTGCTCACCATCCCCAGGCTCCCTGGGTCCCCATCAATAAGCTGGCCTGAATGGAGAGGCAGGGCTGAGGGGAAAGATTTATTTCCTGCCTTTGGAACCAGCCATTCTCCCTGCCCCCCACCTTCTTCCTGGCCAGAGAACAATGGGGCATCCCCCAGAGGCCTTCCTGTGGCAACAGGTGCACAGGGTAGGGTGGATGGCCACCCCAGGCCCCCAGGCTCCCAGCCCTGAGGCCTCCTTGAATCTAGTTTTGCTCTGCCTCCAGGGCAGTAGCCTGAGGTGCATTTGCCAGAATCCTCGGGGCCCTCTCCCTAATATCTCTGGGTTCAAGAGGTGGTTGATTGGTTTGTTTTCATTTATGTGGTCCAGATAATGTTGCTGTGTTTTTTCAAAGATGGGAAACAAAGGTCTGAAAAACAATCACCCATAATCACATGTAGACCCAGCCACGACTTACATGTTCGGATATGTCCTCTCAGGACAAGCCCAGCTTTGTTTTATGGTGTCATCACATACTTTCCTGTTTCACTTCACCCTCTGGTCTCCTCATTTAGCATTATTCCGTGAAGTTTTCTTGTGTAATTACACAGACTGCATAATTGGCACCTTTAACGCCTGAGAATAATCCACATTGTGGGTATGCTCCAATTTTCTCAGCGAGCTTGTCCATCGTTGGATATTTGTCTCTGCTAAATAACACTGTAGTGAACATCTCCATGCCCACGGCTTCTAGGTAAAAAGACGTGGCCCCTGTAACATGTTCTGTCAGATTGCTTTGTGGATTCAGAGCAAGAGTCATCCTGACTTGTCATTCTCAGAAGCTCTGGCTAAGTGTGGACCTGGGAGGTGGTAAGATAGCATGGACTTCCAAACTTCACCAGGTTCCACTAATTATAAGGGAAGGGAAGTGAATTGCAGACAAAAGAAACCCAGGGTTCTCGTTTCCGGAGTCCCCGACTTGAGAAACACTGGTCCCCGTAGGGACCTGCCTCACTGAGCAGGCCACACCTCATTTGTAATTAGCACCATGCATCTGTAGTCAGATCTGGAACTAGCGGAAACCCTTTCAAGTAATTTGCTCTTTTAATATCACCCTTGTGGTCTCATTTTATTTTTCTCAACCAAACTTTGCTCACTGAGAAAGCCAAAGGCTCCTGCACTCCACCAGCCTGCGCATCCCAGCTGGTGGGCCTGACTTCTGGAAGCTCTGCTGAGATCTGTTTTACTCCTGGCAACTTGGGTCCCCAGCAGAGGAGCTGTCTGTCTGGCTACAGAGGGGAAAGTATGGTGTGAAAGATGTGGCTTTTAGCATGCGTAAGCAGGCTGCCCTCCCTACCCTGAGCCCTTGCAGTAGGGTAGGGAGGCGATTTCCTGAGTGATACCCCGGCAGGCACCTCGCTAGGCGTATTTTGTTGGGAAGAGGGTCATCTCAGGTGATCCTCCCAGGGACCCTGTGGACTGGGTATGGTCATCTCACTCTACAGATAAACTGAGGCTTGAATGTCAATGACTTACCACAGACACTACGCAGGGAGCTGAGTTGGTGCTGTCACAGTGTCATCCTGCCAGGATGGCCAGGTGAATGGCTATGTGCCTGCCACACCTCCGCATCACCGCCACTCCCAAAGCCACTCCCAGCCCTGGCTGCAGCTCCTCCAGGAGAGGAGGCCCGGCTGAGCCAGCAGAGCTCTCAGACCACAGGCAGCCAGGCTGTGATTTATGGCCACTTCGCCCTCCAGCACCCTGCCTGGGCCCACTGGACTTGCTGCTAATGGACACTCACATGGAGGGAAATAACTCTGCCAGGAGCTGGCTCCAGTGACAAGGGCAGCCACCATGCCTCAGGGCGAGGCTGGGACAGGGAGCAGAGGGAACTTGGGCAGAGGCCAGAAGCAGGCACAGAAGGCTCTGGGAGAACAGATGGAGCCCAGACCTGGGCGCAGGGGTGTGGAGGGTGGCACTGCCTGGCAGCTCGGTCCCTGGACCAGCTCCTCTAGAGCCTCAGCAGGGAGCCAAGAGGTGAGCCAGGAGCCCAAGGTCCCAGATGCCCGGCAGTGCACTGGGCTGTGCATTTGGTGTGTGTGTTTTGATAATTCATAGAAATCCGAGCTTCTCACCTAACCCTTCAATGGCAGGTGGCAAAGCAGAGGCCCTGAGAAGGTCAGGGACTTGCTCAGGGTCACACAGCATGTCAGCTACTGCCTCCCAGGGATGTCATAAGGACACTCCAGCCAGCACAGAGCATGAAAAGGTGGAGAGGAAGACTACAGAGCAGGAGCTGGGGAGAGAGGGGGCACAAAGCATGGAGTATGGGGGTACAAAGAGAGCATAATAAGGTGGAGAGGAAGACTACAGAGCAGGAACTGGGGAGAAAGGGGGCACAAAGCAGAGAGTATGGGGTTGGGGAGGTGGTCAGAGTCCAAGGACTGAGAAAGAAGCTTGCTAAGGAGGATTTGGACAGCCTGAACAGCAGGACCAGGTGAGGGCTCCAGCAGCCAGTGTAGACCATGACTATCCTGGCAGGAGCAGGTTAGGGGAAAGGGGCAGGTGGACCCTAGAAACCAACTGGGAGGGTTTCCCACTTTTAACCAGTGGATACTTCCTAAGATCCTTTGCCAGGCACTGAGGGGTGAGCAGGAGGAGGTTGTCAACTGCACCCTAATCTCACCTTGCTCTTCTCTCCTGGCATCCTCCAGCCAGGAGTGTGCTCAGCCTCCTGGTGGGAAGAGAAGAACGCCAGGTGGAACTCGTTTCTCCACAACTCGCTGTGTGAGCCAGGCCGGTCACGCACCTCTCCTGAGCCTGTGTCCTCCTCGGTTAGATGGAACCATTATAATGGCTCACTGCAGGGCACAGGGGATGGTACCAAAAAATCATGGATTGTGAAATTCAGGTTGAGAGAAAGCCCAAGTGGAGCTGACCTTAGTCCATGTGTCTAAGGATACATGGCCCGCCCTCTCCTTGCAGGCCCATCCGGCCATCACCCAGGTGGCCTGTGCTCTGCCGTATTTCCCACCTGTGAAATGGGCAGAGCTGAGGCAACTTCCCCAGGTGCCCAGCTGGGCAGTGAGCTCCTTCCTCATACCAGGTGCTCCTTGGAGGCCCCATGTGGATTTGGAAGGTGTTGCCCCTGGCCATGGGCCCAGCTGCCATCTGGGTCTGACAAGAAGAAGGAGCAAGGAAACAACCCATGCCTGTTATAGGGCAGGGAGGAAGTTCTGTCCCCTCCCTGGAACCAGGGCAGGCTGTGGCCAGGTGTGCAGGGAACTCTGCCAGATCACCTGGCCCCATGGCTTACACGAACACCTAGAGTGCCTGCCATGCGTAGGCGCCAGGCCTGTGTTGAAATCCCCTTCATATTTGTGAGCTCTTGGAGGTGGGTGATGCGCTGATCCCCGCTTTATAGATGAGAAAAGAGAGGCCAGAGACAGAGCCACGTGCCCAAGAAAATGCTGCTTGAGAACTGGGAACCATTCTTGAGAGCTGAGCTTGTGCCAGGCCCCTGCTAAGGATGCCATACACAGTTGCACTTTCCCCTCGACTTGTCCTCTTGGCTAAGGCGTACTAGCCCCATTTTACAGGTGGAGAAACAAAGGCCCAGAGAGGCAAAATCACCTGCTTGTAACTCCACAGCTTCGATGCTGAGATGTTTCTCTACAAGCCTGTTGGGTCTTTTCCATAGAGACCAAGGGCACTCTCATGCTGCCTCTAGCCTAGGAGGACTCCACATATTGCTCCATAGTCCTCTCTGCTCCCCCTCCGGCCAGCCCAGGACAGAGGAGAAGGATCGGGGAACCCTGGAGTGAAGAGCCCGTGGTCTCTGCTATTTCTGGTTTGGAGGGTCCAGAGGCTACCCCGTGCCCCTCCAAACACAGCCCTGCGGCTCCTCCATTTGCCCCTGTGCCTCCCCACAACCTTCTACTTGGTGCATTGGAGAGGAGCATGCTTTTAGAGGGAGAAGACAGTCCAGAGAGGGGAGGGGACTTGTGCAAAGTCACATGACAGAGCCTCCAAGTAAGCCTTTCGGAGTTCTTTCAGGGAAAAGGCAGAAGGAACCAAGACAGGCTTTACCCATGCTTACCTGTCCCCAGGGTCACCAAGCCCCCCACCCCAACATTCCCCTTTCTCTTGGGCTCAACCCCTAGCAGAGAGTCCCTCGATGAGTAAAGACTCCTCTCTGCCCAAGGCTGTCCAGCCACAGCTGGCAGGAGACAAGGGGATGCTGAGCCTCAGGTGGGCAGCCCATGTGGGGCCCTATGAGCCGAAGTCCCACAGGGTGAACTGGGATATAAATGGCCCAGCTTCGCCTCGTGGGCAGGGTGGAGGAAGGCTGAGTAAGTTAATGAGAAAATGAAGTTCATAAGAAAAAAAATGCTGACTAATCTCAGACTTGGACAGCCCTTTCCGTTTAAAGCACTTTGGCTCCTTAAGAGCAGTGTCTGTTCACCACTCTGAAAATGAAACCGAGACTCAGAGAGGTAAAGTGACTGGCCCAGGGTCACACTGCCTGTTAGTAGTATATGGGGAGGACTTCAGTTTGCCATGAGTTCCCTGGTACCCCAGAGAGACCCTGTGCTGAGTCTCCCTGTGTGTAACGCTTACCCTAACCAAGGCCTGGGAGGTTCATGCAGATCCTTTCATTTCATAGAGGAGGGAATTAGGGCCCAGAGACCTGTGACTTGCCTAGGGCCACACAGGGAGGGATGGAGGGTGGAGCTCAGCCAGGTCAGTGGGTCCAGGCCCTCCCAGCTCACAGGGGCCTCCCCAGGAGTAGGGCCAGACAGCCTGGGCAGCAGTTTGGGTTGAGCTGAGCCTCTAAGAGATAGCCCAACTGGCAGGCAGGACCCTTGTCACTGTCCTTTCAGGGACAGAGGCACTGGCTCCCACCTAGCACTGAGGTAGTCCCTGGTCGCTACCTCCTGCCCAGAGAATGCCTCCTGCACCCTTGCCAGCCATCCCCAGCACCCCATTTTCATACCCAAACCCCAGCTGGAGAAATTACATGTGAGAAATCTAGGGTCCCTTGCCAGGGCCCCCACAATGGGGGAGGGAGGGAGGGAAGTAGGCGTGCTCACGTAGGATGTGGTGGGGGGGGGGGGGCAGGGGGCGGGGGTTTCAGGGAAAAGGCAGAAGGAACCAAGACAGGCTTTACCCATGCTTACCTGTCCCCAGGGTCACCAAGCCCCCCACCCCAACATTCCCCTTTCTCTTGGGCTCAACCCCTAGCAGAGAGTCCCTCGATGAGTAAAGACTCCTCTCTGCCCAAGGCTGTCCAGCCACAGCTGGCAGGAGACAAGGGGATGCTGAGCCTCAGGTGGGCAGCCCATGTGGGGCCCTATGAGCCGAAGTCCCACAGGGTGAACTGGGATATAAATGGCCCAGCTTCGCCTCGTGGGCAGGGTGGAGGAAGGCTGAGTAAGTTAATGAGAAAATGAAGTTCATAAGAAAAAAAATGCTGACTAATCTCAGACTTGGACAGCCCTTTCCGTTTAAAGCACTTTGGCTCCTTAAGAGCAGTGTCTGTTCACCACTCTGAAAATGAAACCGAGACTCAGAGAGGTAAAGTGACTGGCCCAGGGTCACACTGCCTGTTAGTAGTATATGGGGAGGACTTCAGTTTGCCATGAGTTCCCTGGTACCCCAGAGAGACCCTGTGCTGAGTCTCCCTGTGTGTAACGCTTACCCTAACCAAGGCCTGGGAGGTTCATGCAGATCCTTTCATTTCATAGAGGAGGGAATTAGGGCCCAGAGACCTGTGACTTGCCTAGGGCCACACAGGGAGGGATGGAGGGTGGAGCTCAGCCAGGTCAGTGGGTCCAGGCCCTCCCAGCTCACAGGGGCCTCCCCAGGAGTAGGGCCAGACAGCCTGGGCAGCAGTTTGGGTTGAGCTGAGCCTCTAAGAGATAGCCCAACTGGCAGGCAGGACCCTTGTCACTGTCCTTTCAGGGACAGAGGCACTGGCTCCCACCTAGCACTGAGGTAGTCCCTGGTCGCTACCTCCTGCCCAGAGAATGCCTCCTGCACCCTTGCCAGCCATCCCCAGCACCCCATTTTCATACCCAAACCCCAGCTGGAGAAATTACATGTGAGAAATCTAGGGTCCCTTGCCAGGGGCCCCACAATGGGGGAGGGGGGGGGAAGTAGGCGTGCTCACGTAGGATGTGGTGGTGGGTGGAGGCAAGAGAGCCAGGCTAAGCTAGGAGTGTAGAGGCCTCCAAGTGGCACTGGGTGTGGCCCATAGTCCTGCTGGCTGGCTGCCCTGTGTCCTTCTGAAAATGCCCTCCGATCCAGGCCCAGCTCTGCTGGCTGAGGCAGCATCTCCCAGAAATCTCAGCAGCGTTCTGCGTCCCCTGCAGGGCCTCCGGGCTCGGGACTTCAGTGCTGCAGGTGAGGCTGGGGGATGCGAGCTGCATCCACCCTGTCATCGTTACTGTCATCACTGTCCTCCAGGACCAGCCCTCTCTCTCACTGCTTGCTGGAGGCCAAGGCGGCAGACCATCCTGGTTAAAGAGCCTGGAGAGCCGGGATCAAAGGCCCTATTGAAGACACTCATGAGCTCAGGGGAGGCTGGGGCAGAGGATGGGAGGGGTGGGGAGCGGAGGAGGTAACAGGAGGATCAAGTCACTACAGGCCAATTGTGGTGAGTGGGCAGTGGGTGGCTGGAACCAGGTATTCAGCCTGGGAGGGAAGCCCAGCCAAGAGGCCCAGGAAGGAGCCAGTGGGCAGCTGGAAGCCATGCAGAGGGGTTGCCACTGCTGCACCAAGACACCTCCGCCCTGAACCAGCCGATTCCCTCACAGTCTGTTACGAAAGCCTCCTCCAGGTCAGGGTAGAGGGCTGTCTCCAGGTCTTTCCCACCCAGGGCACCAAGGTGAAAGGGCTGGGCAGAGGGTGGCAGGTTGGCAGTATGTGGCAGCTTGTCATCAAGGAGGAAGGGCCACTCTGTTAGTGAGGCAAGTCATGCCAACTCTCTGGACCATGTTTAACCTTGAATTGAACGAGGGTGAATAGGGACTAATCAGATCAGAGATGGTGAAATCTCTTCATCATCACTTGATTGGTAGTGGCTGAGAGATTCTGTGTTGAGAAGTCTGAAGCCCTAACCACATGTGCCAGGTAGACTAGTAATGCCTGCCACAGCCTCAGGATGGGCCAGGCTGCCTCGTATTAGCCCTGGACTAGATTTTCTGTATGGCCCTTCTGCACTCCAACTACGATTCTGAGGCTGGCAAGGCTCCAGCTGGGGTGGAAGGGGTTCTGTCTTTGTGGGTCCCAAGATTCCAGCGGTAATTCATCCCTCGATCTCTTCATGTCTAAAAGGAAGAGAAGGACTCAGATGGACCTCTCAGGCCTCAACTTGCAAACCATCATTCTTGGCACTAACTGGGCCTTCCCTTGTACCCCACCCTATGTCCAGATGAGGTGTCCTTGTGCTCCAGAATCTTCCTCTGTGTGGTCCAGCTGAGGCCCCAAATCTGCCTCTTCCTGGCTGGGTGGCTGGGGACAAGTAACATAGCAGAACCTGTTAGTAAAGTAGGGGTGATGGTGCCTGAACCCTGGGATCGCTGTGCACATTAAACACAGCCCAAGAAAGCCTGTGACCCCAGGCAAGGCCTCAGTGCCCAGCCCCTAGATGGCGCTCCCATGGCAGGGTTGGAAGAGAAGCCTCCACAGTTGGCTACTTGGCCTATTCTGACCTTGGCCTTGGATGGGAATTTTGATGGGGATGGGACAGGGGAGGTGGGAGGATAGTTTCAAAGCAACACAGGCCCAAACTTCAGCTCTCAACTTTCCTGAGACTGCAGTCCCAGCCTGAGCTGGCTTCTCCATAAACTCCAGTCCCTCCCTTTAACAAGGCCCATAAAAAAGGAGCGGGGCAGGAGGGAGTCCGGCTGCAGACTTTGTAATTTGGCTTGGAGGCGGCTCCTGTTCGTTTTAACCAGGCTGTAATTACAGCTGGCATCTGACACCCCCTCATTACCGGAGCCTGGAAGGAGGACTCTAATTATAGCATGCTGGGTCCCGGCTGGAGAGGTTGCAAGGGGAGACCACAGCGGAGGCCTGTGGAGACAGGGAGGGACCCTGAGCTAGCTGGGCGGACAGGAGCAGAGCTGGGCAGGGTGAGGCCAACACACTGCCCTCGGGGTGGGGCTGCTCTGGGACATGGGCGCCCGTCCCCAGGCTCTTCATTTCTCTTGCTTCCATAGCCATTGGTGGGAAGGGTGGGGCATGATGAATCGAGGCCAGTTCCTCAGGGAGAGGAGGACCCAGGAGGCTCACTCATTCATGTAAGAAGCATTTGTTAAGCACCCACTTCCATACTGGATGGCAAATAGCCTTGATTGCCTCTTGGTCGGCCCAACGCTCCCTGGTACCACCCGAGTCTCACCAGCACAGCTGGGGCTGCAGGACCAACCCGAAGCCCTGCCAGACTATACACTCCCACCCTGTGGTGGGCTGTTGTGTGCCTTCCACCGAGCACCTGCCCTCTGGGCCTCAGGGTCTGGTGGAGAGCAGGCATTCAACCAGGAAATAACAAAGGAGTGTATAACTTAAAAAGGGGATGAAGGCAATGAGGAAAAGAAGTGCTGGAGGGAAGACGCCCTTGGTTGGGTGGGAGGGTGCAGTCCACGCAGGGCTCTCTTAGGAAGTGACCTGGAGGTGGACCTGAAGAAGGAGCAGGGTGCAGCCAGGTAGGGCAGGTGGATGGGAAGATAGCACAGGGGCCTTGCAGCCTGGGCATCAGACTGAGATGTTCCCACGGGGTGGAGTCTGTAGGCTCCCAGTCCAGGCCCAGCTCCGACCGAATGCTGTGTGTCCCTGGGCCATCCATGTCTTCTCTGGGCCTCAGCTTCTTCATCTGTCCAAACAGAGACCAGTTCAAGCTACAAGCACTCCCTCTCTGCCCCAACCGTGTGGATGGAGGATGCCAGCAAGTCCTGTAACCAGCAAGACCTGTTCAAATGCCACTTCTCCGGATGGCCTTGCAGCTATGGTGGGGGAGAGCTTGGGCTGCAAGCTCCAGGCAGTCCTGTCCCCTTCTCTGAGTTGTTGAGAGTCACCCGGAAGCAGACACAAAAGCAATTGTCCTGAGCTAGAGTCAGCCCCCAGCCCCCAGCTGAGAACAATCAGGAAGGAAAACCAAGGCCATTTGTCCAGCTCAGAGTGCGGCAGTGACGGCGGCTGGGAAAACGCCAAACGCCGAGTATTTCTCAGCTAAAATTAGCCACCTACTAAACCTTTACATCAAGGGCAACTGAAGCCTCTATTGTTTTGAACTTGGGATCCCAAGGGACTTGGGGGACAGGAGATCTCAGGAGAGGCAAAGGACCATTCCATCTCCCAGGAGCCGGGCCTGCCAGTGCAAAGCCAGTCATTGAGGCCCTGAGTGTCCAGTAAGGTGCCAGAGGACAGATGGACAGAGAGGAAGGGAGTCTGGCTACCCACGGTGACCGTGTTGGTTGGCACAGCTTCTGGTTCCCCCATTTGAGATGTGCTCCTTTCACTAGTGACATTGTTTATACCCTGGGCTAAACCGAGAGGTGGGGACGGGGTGTTACACAGGAAGGAATTGCAGGAAATATCAGCAAATAACAGCCCATCTTTTCCAGAGGAAGCACCCCAGGTGGGCATCGCTCTTTGCTAATGGTGGGCAGTTCCTGCCACTGGGGTCACAAACCTGGGTTAGAATCTCTTCTCTGCCACTTAGTAACCTTTGGGCGACTTGAGGTAAACAGTAGAGGTGGCTCTGGATACCAGCCTCACGAGACGGTTGCAGGAGTTAATAATACAGAGGACGTAGATATTAGCAGTGGATTAATAAAAAGATAATCTGCAGCTTATATTCATTGAGCTTTCTGATGTACCAGGCACTGCTCTTAACTCGGTTTGTTGAGTCCTTAGTGGAAATTCGATCACCCCATCCTGCAGGTGAGGGAATGGAGGCCTGGCGGGGAGAAGCAAGTCGCAAGCACACAGGTGATGGCCATTGTGATCGTTTTCCACAGCAGGTCCTGATCTGGGCTAAGGTCGCAGAAGGCTGGCACCACGCTGCCACGTCAGCTCTTTAGTCCCTTTTGAAAAGCCTCCAGGTGAACCATAGAAGTCCTGGGGGGTCAGGAGCAGACAGTGATGGCGGTGATCGGCACCACTGGGCACCACTGTGCACCCTACGGGTTCCATGTTTCTCTTGGGAGACAAGAGGCGGTGTAGTGGCTGGCCAGCCTGGCCCTGCGGCAGCACCTGGGGGCCGATGAGAAAAGCCCATTCTCAAGGCACCCTTCCCTGCTGCATCAGATCCTGGGGTGGGGGCTGGCAGCAGGCCCTCCAGGTGATCCTCAAGGTGCCACAGCCCGGGTACCTATGAGCGTCAAGTCAGGGAGATCCAAGTGCACCCGCTGACAGCCCTGCTCTGTGTCCTTGGCAAGTAACTCGACCTCCCTGTGCATCCCTTTCCTTACCCGCAAAGGGGTCGTTGGGAGGCTTTAGGTAATCTATGCCAAGTTATTTTGCACCATGCCTGGAGCTGGTTAGTGCTGTTATGGCTGGATCCCTGCATTACCTGTTAGCACAAAATGGAAAGGTGATTTTTGTAGCCTGGAAGCCCATTAATCCCAGCTGGGGAAGAACTTCCCTGTCAGGGCAACTTGGTCGAACTGGGGGGGGCGCAATCAGCACAGGTAGTGCCTGAGGCCTGGTCAAGGAGTCTGGGAAAGCAGAGATTTATGTCTCCTCCCCACCTGGTCTGTTCCCGTCCAGCAGAGGCTGCCCGTCCTCCAATGCTTTTCTCCCAGCCCTTCTTGGGGAAACGGCAGAGCTGTCTCTAGGGAAACCCCATGGAGGATTACAATCTGGAGATGAGACAGTCTTGACCCCGGGCTCATGGGGCCAGGGTCCTCAGCTGCATGCAGGTGGCCTTGCAGCTTCCAGGAGTGCATCTGCTCTCTTCCTCTCTGCCTGTATGTTTTCTATGGCTCCTTGGAGGGCTCTGGGGAGCTTCTGCCAGCACTCCTATGCCTTCCTCCCCAGGGGGAGGCTCCTGGGGCCAGCCTGGGCAGAACACACAGCTGACAGATAGTGGCTAGGTCCCCTGGACAGTCACTGCTTGGGAAGGGCCTCCCCGCTGCTGAGAGCCCCCAGACACCTCAATCTCTCATCCCCAGCTGCCCCTGAGCCAGCCACATGCCTTAGCGTCATGTCACATTTTCACCTCTGGTCCCAACTCTCAGCAAAGTGGACACAGTGATGTGCCCATTTTACAGATAAACAAACTGAAGCCCGGGGCCTGATCTGGTGTTCTCCTTCCATTGGACCATGCTTTCATCCTTCCCTTTTTCCCCTCTAAGATTTCCTTCTCCCCCCTCCAGAAATCCATGGGAAGAGCTGGCAAATTGAGCGCCTGTATCTACTAGCCATTTCTGCTATGGTAAGGGGAGCCAGGCCCAGAGATGGGGCAGCTCCCCTGAGGTGACAGTGGCAGTGGCAGTGGGGTTGTGCCAGCTCCTGTGGACTTCAGAGTATGTGTTCCACTGCTAGCCCATGCAGTTTTGCAGGCTCTTCCTCTATCTGAAGGAAAGCCCTCTAGGGCGTACATGCTGGGTGCCTGCCCCCCTGCCCTTGCACCCTTCCTCTGACTGCTTTTTCAGAGGACAAGTGAGGAGGCCTTGCCCTGAGCCAAGGAGGCTCAGCGATTACATCAGCAGGTGCAAACAAGCAGGCTTGAGCAGGGATGGGTGTCCCATGGGGCCGAAGATGGCGCTTCATCCGCCCCACGCGAGTCTGTTTCATTCCCTCCTTCCAGCTTGCATCAGCCTTTTGCAGCTCCATGTCATCACAGAGTGGACTGGGGCAGCTGCTGGGAGGGTAGTGGTAGAGAGTGACCAGGTGGCTGGCCCCTCAAACCTGGAGCAAAACCCTGAGCTGTTGGTCAACGTGTTCACCAGCACATCCGACAAGTCCGCCTGGCCACCCTGGAATGCACACCTGCTGTTTCTTACAATATAATAGAAATTAACTAGTGCACAGGGCCACCTCACTGGCAAAATATTTTCATACATCTGACTTTGAGGTTCCCTGTAGTCCCAAGAGGAAAGCAAGGGAAAGTGATCCCATTTCTCAGAAGGGAGTATTGAGGCTCTGAAAGATGTGGCTTCTCCGAGGTCTCCTTGTGACTTCAGGGACACCATCAGTGTCTTTCAGCCCAAGAAATGCTTGGGAATGACAGGAGCCTGGACAATGGGACATTCTTACCGTTATCAAGGTTGAGTAGTCAGGGCCTCCTTCCAGAGGAGGTCGGCTGGTTGCTTGACCAGGAGAGCTACAGGTAAAGCCGTAGATTACTTTCTGCACTGATGGTGGGTCAGCAGGTGGAGGGACCTTACACCACGATGGGGCTAGGCTGGGGGCAGACGGAGCACTGGTCTGAGAGCCAGAAGTCTGGATTCTTAACCTCAAACCTTTGCTGAGATCTTCCCACTGGGATCGAAGCGTGGTCATTGCTCACTAGGTCCCCACTTCAGGGATGGTGAATAGGAGGTACCCAGGCAGGGTTTGATCAGAGGATGAGTGAGTGAATGAATGAATGAATGAATGAGGTGAGTCCTTGCCCACCATTGACCATCCTCAAAGTTCATCTGAGCAGCCATGTAGGCCTCCCCCTTGGCTAATGCCACCTTTTCCCCCACACCTCCACCATCTGACAGCTCATGTGCTCCCCCAAGCCCATTGCCTCACCCAAGCTCACCACTGGGGCCAGAGAGAGGCAGTGGTGGTGGCAGGAGCACTGGGCTGAGTCCCAGGATGTCCATATTCCAGTCCTCGCTTTGCTTTCAACCTGCTGTGTTACCGGAGGCATTTCTCCACCCCTGGGGTCCCCAGGGTGTACCAGGGAGCCTGAATCTGCCAGGCCTGCCCTCTCTGAGCCCAGCGGAACCTTGGAACCTTCGCCTCGTCCTGGCCTTGTGGAAGTAGGCTGCAGATGGCTGTTTTCCTCCCAGGGACAGAGCAGGAACTCAGATAAATTCAGGGTCCCATTTGCTGTCCTCTCCACCCGTGCCTGATTTCCCAGACTGGCAGAATGCATGGTCCAAGTACCCCTTTTTCTCTCTCCCCACTCTGACTTCCTCAATGCCAACGTGATGCCAAGATAGGGCGCTATGGCCACAGACGGGCTGTTTGCCTGTGGACAGACCATGGGCCCTCTCTGGCCTCAAGGTTTCCATTGGAAGATCTAAGGTTGGACTCGGTTCTATGGGCCTTGTAGCCCAGGGTCTGAGCCACCTCCTGGTGACGGTGCTGACGGCAGCAGACAAGGATCACAGCAGTTTTCCCACCTGGCAGCGTGCGAGGCGGTTGGCTCCCTTTAAAGGAAAGGTTGTTCAGTCCCAGAGCATGACGCTGAGGAAGGCAAGGAAATTCATGCATCGGAGTGCTCTACAAACAGGCCTGATGCTGGACTTGCCCAGTGGGATGGTGGCATACCATACCATACTGTTCAGCCCAGCCAGGCAGTCCCTGGGCTAGAGTCCATAGTACTCCTGGGTGTTTGGACATTCCCTGGGGAAAGTGACAGGACACTGAGCGTCTTTCTGCCCAGCACCCAAACATGCAGAGCCCACCTGATGCCAAGGCCGAGGCTCCCGTGGCAGTTCTGCATCCTGTAGCGCCTGCAGTGACCAGAATGCATGCCAGGAGCAGGCAGCCCAGCTGGCCCGTGACCATCTCGAGTGGGCGATAGTCAGATAGGCTGATGCATTTTCTCACGGGTTCAAAGCCCTCGGTTAACAACCTTGAAAGGAAAACAGCGTACACAGCGGCGTGGGGTGAGCCCCCACAGGATAACAAAAGTGGCACACCCACAAAGTCGGACAGTCAGCACTGTGTTTATTCGGCTGGGGCGCAAACAGGGCAATTGCTTTTTTCATCTGTATTTTCTTCTAAAATGTTTACAATACAAGGATGTTACCTTTATAATCAGAAAAGGACCCCCAAAAGTGTTTCATTAGAAAGAAAAGAAGAACTTTGAAAAATGAAGAATTTTAGAAGAATTTTTAAAAAGGCCCTCCTTTCCTTTAGGGTTCTAGGGCCCAATTCTTTCTGGCTCTGTTGCTCAAGTGCTGTGTGATCTGGTCTCTGTGCTAAAGGGCAGTGATTAGGTGTTCTCTGCAGTTCCATCAGCTGGTGGCATCCTGCAGGGGTTTCCAAAGACTCCTATGGCCCAGGTGAACCCAACCCATGTCTACCCCACTGGCTGCTACCTCTCAGCCTCACCTGCCTCCCCAAGCATTTCAGGAGAGGCTGGGCAGCACAGCTAGAGAATGTCCTGTGTCCCCATCATGAAGCTGCTGTGTGTCCCCTCATGAAGTTGTGTCCCCATTGTCTGCCTCCGGAGCAGATCTGTCCAGTGACAGACAACCACAATTGAACATGCATGGGATTCCAGAGGGAAGTGAGCACCACAAAGGAAAAAATCAACTGGACAGTGTGGGGACAGCTATGGAGGGTGGAGGCTGATGCATTTACATTGGGTGATCTAGAAAGGCCTCACTGGGGAGGTGGCATTTGAACTGAGTTCTGAATGACAAAGGTCAACCATGGCATAAGGAGGGAGGAGGGGGTAATGGGGACATTCTGAAAGAGAACTGCAAAGGCCCAGAGATGGGACTCAGGGAGGTGTGTCCCAGGGACAAGAAATACCTCTGGGGGCTGCAGACAGCGTGTAGTGGGCAAGCACCCGAGGGCCGAGG
>NW_006159532.1:13200-19324 GCF_000334495.1 Tupaia belangeri chinensis | reverse complement strand
GCAGAGGTACACAGGAACACTGCTGTGCCACTGGAGGGAATGGTTTTACATTCACCAGGTCTCTAGGCTGCTGCTGGGAGAGCAGATTGTTGGGAGGAGAGGAAAAGCAGGAAGTGAGGAAGGGCTGGGAGAAAGATACAGGCTTGTAGACTGCAGGGTGGCGGTGGGTGCTCCCCAACGAGGCACTTAGCGAAGGTCTGTCCAGCCTCCTGGCCGGCACCAGACCTTCCCAGGTCAGACCCAAGCAACTGGGGTATTTGGTGGAGTCTGGAATCGCACCTCTGCCTGCCCAGCCTGAGTGCGCAGTCTGGTATGCTGGGAGCTACGTGGGCAGCTGCAGGTGATATCCCTGGCCGCTTAGCCTGAGACACACGTGCCCAAGATCCTGACTAGCTGGAGAGCTGGGGAATGGGGTCGCAGCTGACTGGACCTGTTAAGAGCTTGTTCCTTCTCTTTCTCTCATGTACTCTCTCTATCATAAATAAAAGGGAAAAAATCCACTTTATTCCAACTATGGACGAAAGAGAGGGGACCAAATAAAACAGCAGGTCCCCCACTGACCTGAGCCATCACAGAGATCGCATTCACCTTAGCGCGGACAGGTGCATTGACATCACAGCCCTAAGAAAGGAGCTCCAGGGGCCAGCAGGTGGTGTGATGGTTAGGGCGCTGGACTCACATGTGGCCGACCCTCGGTCAAGTCCTGACCTGGTGGCTTGCTTTCTCACTTGCCCTTCCTCTCAGTCTCTTTCTAGTCAAGTTAAAAAAAAAATGATAATAAATAAAAATTAAATTATTATTAAAAACAAAAGAAGTTATCTTAAAAAAAAAAAAAAAGGCAGCTCCATCTTGGCCTGGCTTGGGCTCTTGGTGTGTCCGGGGCAAAGTTGTGGATGTGACCATGGATGGGAATGTATGATCTCTCCGTGTGAACGCATGTGTCTAAGGGTTGGTGTTGGGGGCTGTGTCAGGGACACCAGGCCTCTCCTGTGGGTCTCTGGCTGTGGCATCCCCAAACAAATCCAAGACTGGGGAGAGCCAGGCCCACAGGAGGGGTGGCCCAGTGTTTGGCTCAGGAAGCTGAGACCCTGCCTCCCCTCCAGTAAGCTAGTGAACAGAGAGGACAGAAAAATAGCTGTCCCTGCCGGTCCCTCAGGGCCATTGTGGTGTAATAGCAAGAGCTTTTGATCTCTGGGCAACTGTGACCTTGAGCTTGTCCTTTCACTTCTCTGTAAAATGGAGCAACTTGCAGGGCCGGTGCACTGATGCCGTGTGTGAGCACATTGCAGACCCGAGTGCTTCTGGCTGAGTGGCGATTACGTAGTGTGATGGACAAAGGGCTTTGAGCTCCTTGTCTGAGAAGGGAAAGGAAGCAGCATTTCTCCCTGTCAGGGCCTGGGCCTCTGAGCACAGTGACCACCATCAGACCGGGGACTTGGAAGGGGAAGCAAAATGAGCCCTAGAAGGACCCAGGTGTGGGCCTAGGGAGCTAGTGGCAGGCGAAGGATCTGGAGAGAGGGCTGGACCCTTGGGTGTGGAGTACATTCTCTCAATCCACTGTGAGACTGGGGCAGACCAGTGACCCTGTCTACTGTAGTGTCCCTCTCTACGCTGTAAGTGGCCCTATAAAATGGGGCCCCAACTCTTTGCTACCACTCTGCCTGCCCTGGTTCTTGTCCCCAGCCTCCCGTCCACTCCCTTAAGGAGAGATTGCGCAGCAGTAGCCGGCCCGCCCCGTCAGGATGTAAGCTCCTGCCTCAGCTGGCCATCTTGAAGGGCCACTTCCTATGGCAGCACAGGAAGTGATGTCATAGCATGGGTAAGTCTGCAGAGGGTGTGGGAAAAGGGCTGTGCAAGGGCTTCCTTTGTTAAGAATAACTTGGCATCCCCCAGGCTCTTCAGTCCCCATTTGTCATCAGTAACGGCCATTGTGACCACCTCTGAGGGGGGCCCCAGCCTGAACCCCACAGCCGCGAGGAGCCAGGGCCAGATGGAGAAAGGGCTTTGTGTCCAGGGAGGGGCCCAGCCATGTGGGGTTGTGTGTTTTTAAAACATAATAATAAATGGGCTCCTCTCCCCCAACTCTCCTCGCTCCCCACTGAGCACATCAGCCGCGCAGTGAATGGAGGAGATTTTCCATGCAGTGGGAGGTCAAGTCTGGCAAGAATTAGCCGGTGTCCAGGGGCTACAGAAGGACTGTGATTGCTGATGATAAATGTGCCCAGCGTGGGGCGTTTCTCTCCCTCACCTCCCGCCTGCCCCTCTGCCCGCTCCCGGGCCTGCGCCAGCCTGCCCTAGAGACACATGTCCCTGTGCTGTGACAGATGCCTCCCTTTGGTGCTGGGCCCTGGGGACAAAAGCCAGTAGTGGGGGGTGGGAAGGCCTTTTCTACCACACTGCCACAGCCTTCCACTGAGGTCTCCACTCTGAGCCACGGGGCTGTGTAGGGGTGGACCCAGAATTGGATTGGGCCGAGGCGGATGGTAGTGAGTTTCTGTCCAAAGCACTGGACTTGCAGAGCCCAAGCCATTGCCCACAGCCCTGCAGTGGCAGTGTTGTCTTGCTGGGTCCTGGCTCCCCTCCTCAGCTCTGAATCAGAAACTGGGCTCTGCCCCAGCTTGGCTGGTAATTTGCTGTGTGACATTGAATTAGTCACTTCCCTTTTCTGAGCTGGTAGAATGCAGGGCTCCAGGAGCTCCAGGTCTTCTGAGCATCGACTTTTTATTCTTGTGGCCCACTGGGCTTGAGTGGTGATAGAACTGCTTGTGTGGGTTCTCTGAAACTCCCGCATTGCTCAGCCAGAGCAGTGTCCTGCCTGGTGCGTGCAGTGCCCAGGTAATAGAGCAGAGCTCATAGCTCACCTTCACAACGGCACCTCAAAAGTGACAGGACAGGAGTTGTCACCTGCTCTTTTACAGATGGAGAAACGGAGGCCCTGAAAGGTCAAACCCCCTTCCCAAGGTCTCACAGTGCAGTCAGGATTTGAACCGTGTCTGCTGGCTCTCAGGCTCAGGGATTCAGTAAGGAAAGCAGAACTCTGGTTTCCCCAAGGATGGTGACACTCTCCCATCCAAGAATATTAGAGCCACTCCCTCCTCTCAGGGGACACTCTAGGAAGCACAGTTCTTTACAGTTATCCTGAAGCCATTCCTTCCCTTCCAGGGCCCCTGGCTCCTGTTATTTGTCCTAGTGACGTGGGTTCTGGCACCTCTTCAAGAAGCTGGTGTCCACAACGGGCCCTGCCCTGGCCCAGCCCTGGAAAGATGCTTATGAACTGTCCTTCAAGCCCTGCTTCCCTCCAGGATGGGTGCCTGCCATGTCCTGGACCCCATGGAGACATCAGGAGGGTGTGGCGTTTCCCCTGCTCCAAACGCACTTACAGAGCCAGACGTGCCCTGACCCCACTCTGGCCATCTTTCACGTGGTGTGAGCAAAATGTAACCTGTGCGTAAGGAAGCTCGGGTGGAGAAGAGGAGGTGCCAAACTTGTAGAGAATCTTCCAGAGAAAGACAAGGAGACCAGAGAGGGCAGGCTGCAACCCCCAGAGTTGGGGAAGCTGTCCCAGGAAAGGGGGGGTACACTGTTTGGTGGGACTCAAAGGTTGAAACTCTAGCAATGACTGGGACCTCGCATAGCACATTGCAACGGCAAGGAAGGAGGGCTTTCCTAACTGGTGGGTCTATCTGGAGGGGAGCTTGGCTGACAAAGGCAGTGGTGAGCTCCCCGTCCCTGGAGGTATGTGAGTCAAGGTTGGGTGAAGAGTTGATGGAGGATGTTGGACAAGGTTGCCCTTTGAGTAACCTCCCTGGAAATCTCCTACAGGCAGGTAGAGGTCACTTAAAAGGAGGGTTTGAATGGTGCCCGCAGGAGGGCTCATCCGGTTGCACTGGTGTCGTTCTGACCTGAGGCCTGGGCTGGGAGAGCTGGGATATGCTGCAGGGAACCCAACAGCTAATGGTTCCTTTTTTCCAACCCCCCCTCCCCGCAGGCTTCACCCACACTGTACTATGGGGCACACCACGTTTTGAGCTAGAATGGCAATGGCAAGAAAGGTGACCCTACTTTAAGCAAATTTGCTTTATGAAGAAAAAAATGTACTCAGCAGGACACTTTCTCACGTGAACTGACTCCCCATAAGGGCCCCTAAAACCTCCCAGTGCTGGAACCAGAGTAGGGCCGAGAGATTGGCCCTGCCAACCTCATTTTGCAGATGAGACCTCCAAGGCCTGGGAGAGAAGGGCCAGCCACGTAACTATGCCCATCCCCAGCTAGGCCGCAAACCCAGGGCCCCCGACCCAGTGAGCGTCTTCCCGTGCTGGGCTGGCTTGCCGGTCGGTACAGCTGGGCAGGGGTGTGTGCGCTTTCCCACCTTCGTCTCTGGATCTCTGGGCCATTCTTGCATGCAGCTTAAAAGGCAGGTCATTTTTTTGCACCTTAGGCCCAGAGAGTTCTACTGTTCAAGGAAAAACACTTTATTTGGGAAATCTTCCTGCCAGCAGGAAATCTAGACCCAGCCTGGCAGAAGCAAGGCTTCCTCCCAAGGGAGTCCTTCTCAGGTGTTTGATTCTCTGTAAAGATGGAACCAGCGGGCAGAGTTTCGCAAAGCCAGGGAGGCAGGGGATGGAGACATGCAGCTGCAACCTGGCTGCCTCCCACTGACCAGGTGACCCCTGCTCACCTTTGAGGCCCCCTTTCTTCCTCTATTCAAGAAGAAGATAATCCTCACCTTGGGGACCATGAGAAGTAAATAAGGTAAACGTTCGAAGCGTCTGGCACATAGTGGCCCTTTATTCCTATTTCCAGTTCAGAAGACCAATTCCAGCATCAGGTTACCTGAATTTGCTCTGTTTCTGCCGCTTACTAGTTTATGCCCTCGGCCAGTTACTCAGACACCTCAGGTCTCAGTTTCCTCGTCTGTAGTGCGGGGTGAATGATGGTGCCTCACTCGTCCAGCTGTGGGTCCCAAACCGTGTGCCGGGTCACTGCAGCAAACTCACAGGGGCGTTGTGGGATATTGTTAATCTTGAAAAAAATAAATAAATAAAATAAGCAGCAATACTGGCCAGGTGTCTGACCCAGGCCAACCACTAGCTCAAGGTAGCTTTCAGTTTCAACATCACGTTCCTCTCCTTTCTTTGGCGCCCTGTCTTGCACAGCTGGGATTTGGGGCGTTGGGAAGAACTGCCCTGTGACAAACGATGAGGGTGGTGTGTCCAGTGAGCTAAGCTTTGAGAGGAGTGCACATCCTCCTTAGGAGTCACTGTGGCTGTTTAGGGATGACTTTTTGTTTTTAAGTTATATGTAGCCATTTTTCCAAGTGGCTACTAAGTTTTTAGGATAGAAATTCTGGGCCAGCAGGGGGTGCGATGGATAAGGTCGCTGGATCTCACATGGCCAGCTGTGCGATTTTTCTTGTGTCTGGTGACTCCAAAAACATGCCAGACGTGTGTGTGTGTGTGCGTGTGTGTGCCCAAAATCCCCAAAGGAGAAACAGAGAAGAAAGAATTGCAGCTTGCCTGTCCCCCACTGGGGATATTTTCTCACTTTCTCTGTCTGTCTCTCTGGTTTCTTTGTCTCTCTCTGATGAGTACCCATGCCCTCTAGCAAATTTGGAAAAAAATTTAAAAAGACAGGAATAATACAAAGCTATTTGGGTTGGGGCCAGAAGGTGGTGTAGTGGTTACTGGACTCCCACATGGTTGACTGCAGTTCGAGTCCTGGACCCAATGGCTTGAAACTCATGTTGGGCATGTGATGGTGCATACCCCAAATCGCAAGAGGGTAAATGGAGGAGAAGGAACTGCGGCGTGGCCATTCCCTCCGAGGGGTTATTTCTCACTTTCTGTGTCTTTGTCTCTGGTGAGTGCATGTGCCCCATAGCAAAAATCTCTTAGGGACCAGCAGTTAGCGTAATGGCTATGTCGCTGGACTCCCATGTAGTCGACCGCAGTTCAAGTCCCGGACCCAGTGGCTTAAAACACACCGGGCACGTGTGCGTACGTACCCAAGATCCTGAGAGGAGAATGGAGGAGAAGGGATTGCGGCGTGGCCATCCCCCCTGGGGGGTGATTTCTCGCTTTCTGTCTCTCTGTCTCTCTCTGTCTGGTGAGCGCATGCGCCCTAT
>NW_006159532.1:7722-12274 GCF_000334495.1 Tupaia belangeri chinensis | reverse complement strand
GAAGGGATTGCGGCGTGGCCATCCCCCCTGGGGGGTGATTTCTCGCTTTCTGTCTCTCTGTCTCTCTCTGTCTGGTGAGCGCATGCGCCCTATGGCAAAAACCTCTCCAAAAAAAAAAAAAATCTCTTAAAAAAAAAAAAAGAAGAAAGTTCTTTAGATCTACCATCTTATTAATTGATTCCTAACTATTAGGGATTGCTTTTTGGCCTTGGGTTACCATGAAAAATCTTTAAATACCAGGAGGTTTGGACGGCTCTGTTGTGGTTTTCGTGGGGCTCACAGAGTAATTAGGAACAGTGCCTGGCAGCGGGAGCATCTAGGAACACCGAGACCCCATTCTTCTCCCTCTCCTGTGAGACCTGGCCTGGGCTGTCCATACCTCATCACCCACCGAGCCTCCCTCAACCACTAGAGCTCAAGCCAGAGCCAATGGGAAGTTAGGCCTGGGAACTCCACCTCAGCTCTGCCCCCCAGCGCACCTCTTCATCTACTTTGCACTCACTGTGCACCCACTGCATGCCAGCCAGCAGAGTTCAGCCCTGTTCCCTCCGGGAAGGATCTCGGGTTGGCCTCTGATTCTTCTTCCTGGTCTCCAGGCAGCGTCTGCCTCCAAGATGCCTGGGGCATGGGATGTTGGCGAGGAGGCAGCAGCTGCACCGAGAGCCATCCGGTACTACCGTACAGAGTGGCACTGGAGGAGATGCTCAGCCTGTCCCTGCCAGGCGAGCTGGAGATGGATCTTGTGCCAGGCCTGAGAGAAACAGCGGGGGCATAGGTGAAAGGTGGGGCTGCAGGGTGGTCAGACGTAGGCCCCCCGTTCGAATGGACATCTAATGTTTGCTTTCCTCAGCTGCATCTGTGCCTGCTTTATAAATGAGCCGCATTAGGGTTATAAAGTCATACAGCCTGCAGTGCCACAGAGAGCCGAGGCAGCCGTCACCTGGGGATGGGGGTGCCATGGTTAGAATGTGGGGGCAAGCGTGTGACATGCACCCATGGGCCCCCATCTACCCTTGGAAAGAGGCCTGTACCCTCTCCCTTTGTAGATGAGCTGTTTGAGGCCAGCAAGGGGCTGGTTCAGACCCAGGAGTGTCAGAGTCTGCAGAGAGAGCTCCACTTCCCCTGCTCGGGGCCGAGACAGAGACAGGGTGCTGGGACAAACGGGCATGAGCCAGTGAGGCTCGTGCCACCCAGAGGCCTCCTGGCTCCACCCTGCTCTCCCCAGAGCTGCAGGGCCTGTCAGGGAGGCCGCAGTGGTCCTGTTAGGGTGAGCACAGGGACCAGCATCCAGCTCCCTGAACTTGATCAAGACCGTGTCTTATCTCCCCATCAGCTCCCTAACCCCCGAGGGCTGCTGGTTCGCCTGCAGAGACTGTATCTCCCTGCCTGGCAGAGAGACAGGTGTGGGAAGCCCTGGCCTGGCCCCAGGAGTCCTCAGTGCCATTCCCTGGTTAATTCCCCACCAGCCAGGTGGCTGTGGGTACGTGACCAGCCCCATGTGCCTGGTTTTCCGTTTCCTCGGCTTTGAAATGAGGAAGGTCCCAACCGTGTGAATGTGGAGGCCTGCCCAGTATCCGGGCCCATTTAGGACTCTCAGGACTGGGGCTGGTATTGCAGAGCCATGTCCGTGACGGCCGCATGGAGTCCTGGCAGTACCGTAAGCTCTAACATCTGTTTCTTGGGTTCAGACCTTGGCTCTGTGTCTTGCTAGCTGTGTGACTGTAGGCAAGTCGCTTGTCTTCTCTGAGCCTCAGTTTCTCTATCTATATAAAACAGGGATGAATAGAACATACCTATGGGGTGGTTGCAAGAAGGTAAGTTATTTATTTAAAGAACTGGAACAAAGTCCCTGATGCCAGGTCAGCCTTAGTCGTTACTGAGATTTCTATGCCACCTACACCTACTCCAAGCCAGGCCCTCTCCTAGGCATTCATACGTGTTTATTTCATGATCCTCAAAGCAGCTCTGAGAGGGAGGAGTGGTCACCTTGCAGCCCTCTTTGGAGATGAGTAATGAAGTGGGCGTTAGGGTCCCTTCTGGTCACACTCACTGAGCACCCGCTGGAGCTGCACTCTCGCCCTACCAGGCTGGCTTCCCTTCACTCTCCCAGGTGCTCTCTGTCACTCACATACACGCTCACGCACACACACAGCCCAGGGTCTAGAGCCCAGAGCCTGTGGTAAGCTGTGCATGTTCTCCCAAAGCCGTACCCCAGTTCTAACAGAGCCTCGTTCCAGAGAGAAAACGTGGTCAGGCAAGTATTGCTCATTCTGCTCTCGGAGAATCAGGTAGGGAGGATTCGAGGGGCAAAGCGTGGCCTCCTGCTCTAGAGAAGAAGGATGTGGTCCCAGCAACCATTCAGGCCTGAGGACATGGACCATGACAGGCAGGCTGGAGGGGCTGGGCAGACGCGCACCCCACAGCTTAGTTCACTGTTTCCCCAGAGCAGTTAGCGGAGGAGGCCAAACCCCCCACGGCTGTCCCCAGCTACCTGATTGTTCGCATTTGGGTTGGAAAGTCCGTTTTCCTAAGTGGATTGTACACCAGTCGCCTGGCCTGGTTTCCCTCCTGCACAGCGCTGGCGGGGGGGCTTCCTGTTTGTCTCACCTCCCGAGGTGCTGTTCTCTCCAGGGAGCCAGGCGCCAGGGCTACCATGTACCCTCCTACTGGGGAGGGGAGAGCCATGGCACAGCCTCACTGTGTTCTCGGAGGCCTCCTCACTTGGAGCAGGGAGGTATGGATTTGAGGCAGCGAGGCTCTGGGAAGAAGGTTGTCCCTTCCATACTGCCTCCTTGGCCCTTTATGAAGGCCTGGGCTTCCTGGAGGAGGAGGCTTCAGAAGGCTGAGCCAGGGAGCCTGAGCCTGGTGCAGCTGCCCGCCCTCCTACCCCCAAACCCCTCGTGCCCCTGCGGGCCCTGGCTCGTCTCCCGCTGATGTCAGCCTGGCTGGCTGGGGCTGCAAAGGGCAGCTGTGGCTTCGGGGCAGAGCTGGCCTGGTTTGCGCTCCAGCCTCAGCCCCTTTCCTGGCCCATCACGTATTGTGGCTTCACATTGGGAAACTGGAGTGAGGCCAGGCAGGGCCTGTGCAGGGGACCTTGGGGAGGGCCAGGCTTTGGCCTCCCAACTTCTCTGTCTGTAAAGAATCTCACAGCGCTGGGACTGGCTCTACAGCCCAGCTTCTTAAAAGTGGGGCAGGATGGGGAAACTGAGGCCCGGCAGTGCCAGACCTTGCCCGGGTTGCAAAGCATGTCTGGGGCAGGTCCTGGTTGCCGCCTCCGCCTCCCCTGCCCTTTCCCTCTGCAGGGCCCCCAGGTCGGGCCTCACCGAGCCTTGTCCACTCCCCACAGGCTCTGACGTGGGCAGCGAGGTGCTCCCTGACTCCTTCCCGTCGGCGCCGGCCGAGCCGCTGCCCCACTTCCTGCAGGAGCCACAAGACGCCTACATCGTGAAGAACAAGCCCGTGGAGCTGCGCTGCCGCGCCTTCCCCGCTACGCAGATCTACTTCAAGTGCAACGGCGAGTGGGTCAGCCAGAACGACCACATCACACAGGAGGGCCTGGATGAGGCCACTGGTGAGCCCACCCCACTCATCTGGGCACCCCAGGCCACCTCAGGCCCAGTGGGACACTGGCCCTGGGCCTGACTCTTCCTTCCCTTGGACTCTGCTCACACAGCTGTGGAGCCCCTCCGGGCCTCAGTTTCCCCTCTGGGCCTCATCATGGATCAGTGTTCCCCAAGGGTTGGCTGCAGACTTTAGGGACCCTTTGCTATAACTTTGCACGGCCCCAAGTCCCTTGCTGAGTACCTGTTCCCTTTCCACCCTCTTGCTTATATCGGGGAGTGAGTTCTAATTGGGAACTGGGGTTCCCAACCCCCCTACTCCTGCCCATCCCTGTGTCACAAAGAGGAGCAGGCCCAGGGCCCCACAGCACCGCCCCAGACGTCACAACATCAGTATTTTTACAGTCCCTTTCTGTGTGTGGAAAGTGCTACTGTTTTCCGCCTGTGGTAATGCTATGATATTTCCTGTACAGAAATCAATCGTTCTAGGTACAGAAGGAAGGTCAAGAATAGTAAGTAGATCACCATACAGGTGGTGTTGGGGTGTAGCCCAAATCCTGAGGGAGCAGAAAGAGTCCACAGTTGGGAAATGGGAAAGCACAAGGTCCCTTCCTTGTGAAGTGGGTGTGGAGCCCCAGGGCCCCCAGGAGAAGAGACCGAGCCTCGGGGTTCCTCACACCACCTGGAGAGTGGGCCATGCCGTGGTATCCCCAAGTCCAAGTGGAGCGGCTTGCCTGTCCCCAGGCCCATGGGCAGTGCTAGAACCTTCAACTTTCCCAGGGCTTAGGACAGGGCGGTGGGCCCGCCCACTCCTGGTCACCTGGCAGGCGGCCAGCTGCAGGGAGCCCAGCCTGCTCCAGCCTCAGGCCAGTGCCACACCCAGTGACTTCCTTGGTTTGGTTTGGTTTTTACTGACTCCTCTGTGATCCTTTTCTCTTCTTTCTCAGCCCTCTTTTTTTTTTTTTTTTAAAGGATTTTGCCTTAGGGTGCCT
>NW_006159532.1:0-5750 GCF_000334495.1 Tupaia belangeri chinensis | reverse complement strand
CGGGCCCCCCCGCCTCCTCCAGCCTCAGGCCAGTGCCACACCCAGTGACTTCCTTGGTTTGGTTTGGTTTTTACTGACTCCTCTGTGATCCTTTTCTCTTCTTTCTCAGCCCTCTTTTTTTTTTTTTTTTTAAAGGATTTTGCCTTAGGGTGCATGTGCTAGCCAGAGAGAGGCAATGAGAGGGAAAGTGAGAAATCACCCCTGGGGGGGCGGGGGATGGCCATGCTACAATCCCTTCTCCTGGGTTTTGGGCATGACACACATGATTTTCAAGCCACTGGGTCTCAAACCACAGTCAGCCATATGGGAGTCCAGCACCCTAAAAGCCATGGCACTTGCTGGCCCCAAACCCTCTTTTCTTTATGTCTCTCCCTTCCCACCCATCTCTCTTTTTTCCCTGGCAGTCTCTGTCTCCCTCATGAATTCATTCTTTCTCTCCTCCCTCACTCATCCTTCCCCAACATCTTCTCTCTCACTCTCCTTTGGTTTCTGATTGGCCATGAGAAGCTCACAGATTCAGAACCATCCAGACTTAAAGCCATACCCCAGAGTGTACTTAATGCCACCAAATTGTATACTTAGAAATAGTTCAAATGCAAGTTGTGCTCCGTATCTTCGACCACGATTTTGAAATACTTTGATTTCTTTTACTCGTGATGTAAAAGTGTGTGCAGTACACAGGAGGAAGGCAGGCGCGCCCTCGATGGAGCCTCGTCACTCCTCGGTCCCCTCCCCCAGCCCCCTGGCTCATCAGCACCTTGCCACATGCTCTTGGCCTGTTACCAGGGCAAACCGGGAATCCAGACCTGTGGTCAGCCCTGTGGCTTCCAGCACTACAGTTGAGTTTGCTCCTATGGTGCCACCAGGCTGGGCCCAGCTTTAAAATAATTATTTAAAATAGTTTAAAAATAATATGTGAGGGACCAGCAGTTGGCGTAATGGCTGTGTCTCTGGACTCCCATGTAGTCGACTGTGGTTCGAGTCCTGGACCCAGTGGCTTAAACTCATACAGGGCGTGTGTGCCCAAGATCCCAAGAGGAGAATGGAGGAGAAGGGATTGCGGTGTGTCCATCCCCTTTGGGGGTGATTCTCACTTTCTGTCTGTCTCTGTCCTTCTGGCAGGCACATGCGCCCTATAGCAAAAACCTCCCTAAAAAAAGAAAAAATAATAATAATTTGGAGACCTATTTCTACCTGACATCTAAAAATATACTTTTGAAAGTGAAAACAACTCAAAACAAAACCACCTTTGCAAGCTGCCCTTACTCGCTGGCTAAGTGACCCTAGGGAGGTCATTCCACCTCTCTGAGCCCCAGCTCTGTCTTTATAAACTGGGTGTTAACAGGAGGCCCTGGTGAGGTTGGAAGGAGGTGTACAGCAGACCGCAGGGAGCAGAGTGCCCGGAGCCTGCAGGCTCTCCACCACCGCCAGTGTCCTCTGCCTCCTCTCTGGCCTTTTCTTGGCCGCCTCCTCTCTTTCACAGCCAGTCCTTACTTTACTGTCCTCTTGAGTCCCCATCCTGTGTCAGAGGTCAGCCACAGGGTCCCGGCAGAGCAAAGGGACAGGGTGCCCTCGGGAGCCCCTCACAGGTGGTTAGTAATAGTATTAACAACCCTGTAGTTATCGGTAGTAGTAATGGCATGGCTCAGGTTGGGCTCTGGGACTTGCCCTGCCAGCCCTATAAGTGAAGGCACCCATGTCCCCATTAGCGGCGGATAATGGACCTGGTCCCATAGGCCACTCCCTTCACAGCAGGGGCCTGCTTGCACAGCCTCCTGTGATGTGTCCTGGCACTCTCAGTCCTAGAGACATAGAGGACAGACTGCTGTGGGCCAGAAGCAGGCTGGGCCCACCCACCATCTCACACCAGGACGGCGCAGGCGGCCCAACCCTGGGTGTGCTAGTCCAGGTGCTGCCCGCCGCTCCGTGGGCTCCGAGCTTGGGAGGACAGCCTGGTGCTGGCCCAAGGCTGGGAGGCCAGAGGCTCTGTCTTTGTCCTCCCTGCACCTCCTTGCCTGCCCGTGAGCATGGATAAGGTGGTGAGCCCCTGCCCCCCGCCCCGTGAAGGTTTCCCTCTGTCCAACTGTTGGGTGCTGCTGACACCTTCTTGACTCGATGGTCCCCTTGAAAGGGGCCACTCCTGCAGGCTCGCAGCCTGGGAAATAAGGCGCAGGCGCTCTACTCTCCAGGCCGTGCAGTATCCACCTTGGGAGAGAGGCAGAGCCACCACCCCGGGAGCCACACCCACCCACCACCTCCCAGATGGCTCCTGGGCCATTGGGACAGGATTGTCCTCACTGTCAGGGATCCCAGTGCAGGACCTGCCCACTCCCCACGGGCACGGCAGTTACTGTGATCGCTTCATTGGGTGAGGACCTGAGCAGCCTCCTGTGTTAGTGGACAGAGCTCTCACCAGGGCGAGAGACGTGAGAGCTGATCTCAACTCTGCTGGAAACTTTACGGGGGGAGGGGGGTTTGGCCTGGCCCTACCCTCTGTGCCTCAGTTTCTCCAAATGTGAAAGGAAGGGGCTGGGTGAGAGCCACATGACTCACCAGATCCATTTGTGGCCGAGTCGTTACTGTTACTCAGGTACAATCTGCCCCAAGCACTTGACCAGGTTGAGGGAACTCTGCAGGCCACACAGCTGGATGAGGGGCTCAGGACTCCAACCTGCCCCGTGCAGCCTACCCTTAGCCACCGTGCTGCGCCCATACAGTGTACAGCCCCACTCTGAAGGAATAACACTCCTTGCCCATGGCAAGGAGAAGCAGCTTGAGGAATCTGAGACAGGCACCATCAGGGAGGTCTTCCTGGAGGAGGAGGCCTCAGGGTCTTCCCACAGGCCTTGGAGAGAAGCTGCTAATGGGCTCCTAACCCCTGTGGCCTCACTCCTTTGCTGAACTTTGTTGAGAGGGGGGTGAGCAGAAGAGAGCAATCCCTTTAGGCAAGGGAGCCCTTGCAGGGGAGGGGCGGCCTCCCAGCCCTGGCCATGCAGGCTCCTGAGTGGGGACCAGTGAGAAGCTGGCATCACACCTGCATATGCCCTCTTCAGCTGAGCAGTGAGCCCTTTACTGGGCCAGGCTCTGCCATGGCAGTGAACAGAACAAAGTCCGCCGCATTCCCCACAGGAGGCGGGGACTAGCAGGCCGGCATGTCTGACCAGCATCAGTCCAGGTGGCGGTGCGCTGGGCTGCTGGGCTGAGAGGGGACCACAGCTGCACACACGCAGTGCCAGGGCAGCAGTGGGAGTTCCGAGCCGCGCTTTGAGAGCCAGAGCAGGTGGGCACAGGGGCAGGCATGGAGCTTCCCTCTGGGTGAGGCTGAGCTAAAAGTTGACCCTGACTGGGAAGAGTTCCAAGAGGGGGCTGGGTGTGCAACGGCTGGAGGACCCCTGGGAGCTGAGGCTCTGGGTGACACCCAGTGAGGCTGCAGCAGGGTGTGGGTGCGGGTGCACCTGCAGCTTGATAGTCACTTGGGGTGGGGCCCGTGGGGCTTGGAGGCCACATGGAGCCCCTGGGTCTTTATGCTAAGCTGTAACCCCAGGAGTGGCGTGCCAGTGTGCACTTCGAAGAGCACACACAAGCCGCAGGGCAGAGTGGATCAGAGTGGGCAGAAGGCTCAAGCTAGTTGTCACCATGTCCAGGTGTGTGGGGATGGCAGCTCGGGCCAGGGTGGAGGCCAGGGCAGGAGAGGGACAGAGGGAAGCTAGGAGCACCTTGGCAGAAGAACCAGCAGGACTCAACGGAGGACAGGAGAGAAATGTCCGGGCCTCACATCCTCAGCCTGTCCCTTGACGGTGCCTCTCCCCTCCCCCAGGCCTGCGGGTGCGAGAGGTACAGATCGAGGTGTCGCGGCAGCAGGTGGAGGAGCTCTTTGGGCTGGAGGATTACTGGTGCCAGTGTGTGGCCTGGAGCTCCGCGGGCACCACCAAGAGTCGCCGGGCCTACGTCCGCATCGCCTGTACGCCACCCCAGCACCCCCTACCTGTCCCTCCCCCTTGGAGAAACTGCAGAGGGAATTCCACATCCTCCTGGGGCATCCTAGAAAAGATGCCCATGCACAGACATCCGGGCACAGGGATGCCAGCTTAGAAGAGGATTCCCAAACCTAGTGCCTAGGCCCTTCCAACCTCAGAATTTCAATCCCTTTTCACTTACTTCTGTGTAAGGAAGCTGATAGCTTCTGCAACCACCCCCCATCCTGGGCCCGTATGTGCTTAAGATCCTGGAGTCAGAGAGGTAACCCTGTTCCCTCAACTCAAATCCAGTGAGTTCCATCCTGGGAGAAAAGGGAATTCCCTAGGTCAAGACTAGGTGTACCCTATGCACAGTTCCCTTGGTGTGCACTGCCACCTGGTGGTTACAGTGGGGCACTTCAGGGTCCACCTGGCGGCCTTATTCTCTCACAGACCTGCGCAAGAACTTCGACCAGGAGCCTCTGGGCAAGGAAGTGCCCCTGGACCATGAGGTTCTCCTGCAGTGCCGCCCGCCCGAGGGAGTGCCTGTGGCCGAGGTGAGCAGGGACGTGGGGAACACTGGCATAGCAGAGGCCAGCCAGGCATGGGGTTCACCACCAGGTGAAGTACCGCAGCCTCCCAGAGCCCTCCTCATGTCACAGGTGGGGAGGTGGAGGCTTGGGACAGAAAAGGGAACTGCTCCCTCTGCAGAATTCAGCATATGCCAGCAGGCCCTCCACAGGTGTGACCCCACAGGATACAGTGGGGCTGAGGCAGAAACCATCCGGGACCTCAATGGTGCCACTGTCTCCCATCCCTGACCCCAGAACCCAAGACCCCAGCTTTGTGGGTGCCAGTATCTTACCTCAGAGTGCAGTGCCCAGGTCTCCCTTTCCCTCCCCACTGGCCTTTGGGCACCATTCGCTCTCGCCACCCCTACCTTGTTCCAGACATGCTTCCTCCCTCTCGTGCTCTCTGCCCTGATGGGCCAGGAGTTAGAGCAGACCTGGGGGCTTGTCTGCTCTGCCACCAGGGCCCCAGGACAACAGGGGCTGGGGAAGACAGAAGCCTGGACTCCGCTCCAGATCAGCTATGTCAGACCCCACAACCTTACTGATCCCTCCGCCGCCCTCAGCCCGTGCTCTGATCTGGACACACACTCCATGTGCAGGCTGCCGCTCCCTGGCTCCCAGGCGTGCTCAGCTCTGAGCACGCTATAGCCCTGCAAGGCAGCTACTGTCACCCCATCTTCCCGCTCAGACACAGTGTGGGCGGGGGTGAAGGAGCCACTCGGTGAGGCCTCATGAGTAGCACAGGTGGGACTTGAGCCCAGGTTCCCTGCTCTGAGCCACCAGCCGGACTGCTTGCCCAGGCCAGCAGAGCCAGTGTGAGGCGGGCATGGTGTAGACTCGCAGGACTATCTAGCACTTGGCCAAGCTAAGCTCCCAGCGTCAGCCAGTACTCGCCCTACAATCCCACAGCAGCCCTGCAGGGACCTGCTGTTCACACCCACCCACAGCTGATAAAGCAAGGCCCCGGGTCCCAAGTCTCCTGCCGAGACAGCTGGGTGGTCTTTAACCATGGGGCCGCGTAGTGCCAGCACAGCCCTGCCTCGGGGTCAGCACCATGGCAGGGACCCAGGTAGCACTGCCGTTCTGTTTATGGTCAGACCTCCCCTCTCCTTTGCCCCATAGCGGGCTGTTCCCCAGATGTAGGCCCTGGGTCTTCACTGCCCCCACCCCACCTCCACCCCACAGGTGGAATGGCTCAAGAACAAGGACGTCATCGACCCCA
>NW_006159531.1:31818-32811 GCF_000334495.1 Tupaia belangeri chinensis | reverse complement strand
GAGATATTATTGCTATAAGGTGTGGATGCTCTCCAGAAAGACAAAGAGGTACACCAAGAAAGAAGGCAGGAATTCACTACCCGGATAGATGATCACGCTGCAATCCTTTCTGCCCCGTTCTACTCTTAGCATCTTGGGAGGCAGATCCACACGTCCGAAGTTAGTTTAAGCCTCCATGTCCGGCACTCAAACTGTGGTGGACTAAATGGGAGTCTAGTGACAAGGCCTTAACGCCATCTGTTGAAACCAATATAAAGCCTTCTTTCCGCTTACATACAACTTGTCAGCGATGAAATAATGTGTCCCATTATTACATTGACCCCTTTTTTGACGCTGAGACAACACATTTCTTTATATGCAGTTGACCCTGGTTTAAATCATTTTTAAACAAGAATATCAATTCCGATGGGAACAATGTAGGATTTGGTGGAAAAGTGTTTTGGAGTTGTAAGTAGATTGATGAGACACCAATGACTATTTCATATATTTTTTTTTCAAAGTCCAAGCTGTCGCTTTTGGGAAAAGAAAGTCAAGAAAAAGAACACGGGCCGTGGACCTCAAAAACCCCGACAGTTGTGGAAATGTTGAAAAAGGCTCATTCACCGACACCTGGTCCACTAAAATTGACTGAGGACAAGGGATTTGATGAAACAGATTCAGATGAAGAAAGGTGCGTATCTATCACTTTTTGATTTCTCTCTGAAGGAATCTTAGCAGGGATGACTTTTTCTAGATAGGAAGCAGAGTAATGTGCCGTCTTCAGCTCCAGCACGGGAATACTCAATAGTTTATTCTATTGAGTAGTTGACTAAAATGAGAGTAAGTGTCCTTGACAAAAAGCAGTTTCGTTCATGACCAGGGAAGCGTGACTGTGAGGTAAGTATAGACATGGCCTTGGAGAAGTAGTAAGGCTACAGGCAAGAGAGAACTGGGTGATAAATGAGGATCGTGGGATCCCAGTTAGTTTTCTTTTCTTTTTATTAAATTGTAAAA
>NW_006159531.1:0-2494 GCF_000334495.1 Tupaia belangeri chinensis | reverse complement strand
TGAACAGCACTGATGGTCGTGTGAAATTTAGCTCCTTCTATTGCACAGTATGTGTTGGGCCCTAGGTGGAAGAGAATTTTATCCCCCTTCATGTGACATATTGTGAATCTTTCACAATATGATAACGAATAGCTGTGAGAGAGTAAGGTACTCTAAAAATCAGTGCTGTCAGTGGAAGTGGATTAGAATCTGGTGAAGAGAGAGGATTGATTTTGTCTTTAGTTCTTTTATTTTTTATTTTTTTTTCTCCTTGGAGATGTTGTTGCTATAAGGTGCGGATGCTCCCCAGAAAGACAAAGAGATACAAAAAGAAAGAGGCAGGAATTCACTACCCGGATAGATGATCACACCGCAATCCTTTGTCCCCCGTTCTCCTCTTAGCATCTTGGGAGGCAGATCCACACGTCTGAAGTTAGTTTAAGCCTCCATGTCCGGCACTCAAACTGCGGTGGACTAAATGGGAGTCGAGTGACAAGGCCTTTACACTATCTGTTGAAACCAATATAAAGCCTTCTTTCCGCTTACGTACAACTTGTCAGCGATGAAATAATGTGTCCCATTACTACATTTACCCCTTTTTTGACGCTGAGACTACACATTTCTCTATATGCAGTTGACACTGGTTTAAATCATTTTTAAACAAGAATATCAATTCCGATGGGAACAATGTAGGATTTGGTGGAAAATTGTTTTGGAGTTGTAAGTAGATTGAAGAGACACCAATGGCTATTTCATGTACTTTTTTTTTTTTTCAAAGTGCGAGCTCTAGCCTTTGTGAAAAGAAAGGCAAGAAAAACGAAAACGGGCAATGGATCTCAAAAACCCTGACACTTGTGGAAATGTTGATCAAGCCTCATTCACCGACACCTGATCCACTAAAATTGACTGAGGACAAGGGATTTGATGAAACAGATTCAGATGAAGAAAGGTGCGTATCTATCACTTTTTGATTTCTCTCTGAAGGAATCTTAGCAGTGATGACGTTTTCTAGATAGGAAGCAGAATAATGTGCTGTCTTCAGCTCCAACACGGGAATACTCAATAGTTTATTCTATTGAGGAGTTGACTAAAATGAGAATAAGTGTCCTTGACAAAAAGCAGTTTCGTTCATGACCAGGGAAGCGTGACTGTGAGGTAAGTATAGACATGGCCTTGGAGAAGTACTAACGCTACAGGCAAGAGAGAACTGGGTGATAAATGAGGAATGTGGGATCCCAGGAAGTTTTCTTTTCTTTTTATTAAATTGTAAAACCGATTCCTGTAGAATATGTTTGTAAGCTGTCGGGAACAATCTAAAGTGCAGGACATGTTTTGCATATTTAAGTGTGTTTGATTGTGAAAGCCATAGAGGCCTTAATACACTATGTTTTAAGTATTGAACAAAAGTGACGGATAATTGTCCCGAAATCCTCACTTCATGTATTGTTTAAGCCCAGAGGACATTCCTTAAGAACTGATTTGGATGTGAAATATGTAATGTACTTCAACCTCCAAGAGATGATTGAAAAGTTGAAGTATCATGCCCAGATGGGCCTTAAAATAAGGGAAAGAAAAACCATGTCAACACTGAAGGCAGGCTGAATGGAACTTATGTCTTTAGATTCTTTCTTACCCCCAGTAATGCTTCAGTGCTCCCCAGAGACAGAAGCGTGGACATAGGAGGTTAGATAACATCCCCTGGGAGAAATGTCAAAGCCACGCTCCATTCGCCTACAGCCTCTGAAGAGAATTCAGGGCATGTGCATAAAGAGCCCGGCATATTCCTCAAGGTGCCAAGACTGAATCTTGAACTGCCCTGAGGGTCGTGTGGAATGTAGCCCTTCTATTCCACAGCATGTGTTGGTCCCTAGGTGGAAGAGTTATATCCCCCTTCATGTGTGTCTGATTATATCTTTCACAATATGATAACGAATAGCTGTGAGAGAGTAAGGTACTCTAAAATTCAGTGCTGCCAGTGGAAGTGGTTTAGAATCTGATGAAGAGAGAGGATTGATTTTGTCTTTAGTTTTTTGGGGTTTTTTGTTTGTTTGTTTCTTTTCTCTTTGGAGATATTATTGCTATAAGGTGCGGATGCTCCGCAGAAAGACAAGAAAGAAGGCAGGAATTCACTACCCGGATAGATGACCACGCTGCAATCCTTTCTCCCCCGTTCTCCTCTTAGCATCTTGGGAGGCAGATCCACACGTCCGAAGTTAGTTTAAGGCTCCATGTCCGGCACTCAAACTGCAGTGGACTCAATGGGAGTCTAGTGACAAGGCCTTAACGCCATCTGTCGAAACCAATATAAAGCCTTCTTTCCACTTACGTACAACTTGTCAGCGATGAAATAATGTGTCCCATTATTACATTTACCCCTTTTTTGATGCTGAGACTACACATTTCTTTATATGCAGTTGACCCTGGTTTCAATCATTTTTAAACAAGAATATCAATTCCGATGGGAAGGAATATTAATTCCGATAAGAACAATGTAGGATTTGGTGGAAAATTGTTT
>NW_006159530.1:6222693-6237175 GCF_000334495.1 Tupaia belangeri chinensis | reverse complement strand
AAGTGTGTTTCCTTTCTGATGTGGAATGGAGACAGCCAAAGTCTCTCTTCAATTGTGTTTAGTAATGTAATCCAAGAAAAAAGTATTCTCTTCAGGTGTACAAACAAATGAACCTCCTTCTTCACAGGTGGTTCAGTGAAAGGGAGGATTCCAGAGAGTCTTAAAATGCTAAAATGTTTCAGAATTGTAATTCTAGACCTATCTAGACAGCCAGGGATGGTGTAGATAAAGGAAGTGAGGACTGAATAAGTGGGAAGACAATAATATGTAGAATAAAGAAAAAGTCATGTGGTGTGCAATTTCACCAGGGGTGGAAAGATGGGAGTGTGGTGTGGTAGGATTGAGGGTGTTCCTATGTGTTAATCAGACCTAGAGAAAACCACCAAAAAGATAGAGAAAATAACAAAAAAAAGCATGAAGAGAGAAATTTACAAATGAAAGACGTGGGTACGAGGACAGAAAAAGAAAGGAAAAAAAAGTGTACCTGGCTGAAAGAGGGGTGTCTGACTTGGGGGTCCCGGGTCTGAAGCTATGGGGGACAGTCCTCCCTCAAAGTTCCTGGCCCAGGGGGTGAAAGATGGGAGTGTAGTGTGGTAGGATTGAGGGCATTTCTAGCTGAAAGAGGGGTGTCTGGCTTGGGGGTCCCGGGTCTGAAGCTATGGGGGACAGTCCTTCCTCAAAGTTCCTGGCCCAGGGAGTGAAAGATGGGAGTGTGGTGTGGTAGGATTGAGGGCATTTCTAGCTGAAAGAGGGGTGTCTGGCTTGGGGGTCCCGGGTCTGAAGCTATGGGGGACAGTCCTTCCTCAAAGTTCCTGGCCCAGGGGGTGAAAGATGGGAGTGTCTGTTGAACCAATCTTGAATCCCTGGAATAAAGCCTACCTGGCTAAAGCATTTTATATATCATTGGATACAATTTGCTAGTATCTTGTTGAGAATTTTTGCCCGTATATTTATCAGAGATATTGGTCTATAGTTTTCCTTCCTTGTCCTGTTGTTATCTGTTTTGTGGATATGGGTGATGGAGGCTTCATAAAAAGAATTTGGGAGAGTTTCACCCTTTTGGATCTTTAGAAATAACTTGAGCAGAATAGGGGTTAACTCTTCTTTAAAAGTTTTGTAGAATTCATAGGTGAAGCTGTCAGGGCCAGGGCTTTTCTTTGTTGGGAGGTTATTTATAACTGGCTCAATCTCCTGACTAGTTATGGGTCATTCAGGCTTTCTACAGCCTCCTGGCTCAATCTTGGTAGATTATGTGTCCAGGAATTTGTCTATCTCATCCAGATTTTCTTTCTTTTTTTTTTAACGTATAGTTGTTCATAGTATCCTCTAATGATGTTTTGTATTTCTATTATGTCTGTTTTTATATTGCCAACTTCATTGCAAATTTGATTTACCTGGTTCCTTTCTCTCTTCTTCTTAATAAGTCTCACTAAGAAGTGTATCAATTCTGTTTATCCTCTCAAAGACCAGCTTTTACTTTCATTTATTTTCCATATAGTTCGTTTATTTTCTATTTCATTTATTTCTGCTTGGATTTTTTTTTTTTTTGTTTATTCTGGCACCTGTCTATGTCTGAATATTACATTATATGGTGTTCTATTTTGGGGGACAGAGCTTTGGATTAACTAATGTTTGTTTCTGTAATGGCTATATATTTCATCATTTTATCGTTCATTCATGAATGCAAGATGTTCTGGTTATGCAACAGAAGAAATTAAAATATGAGTTATAACATTTTATAATGAACTTTAAGGAGAAAAAATGCATTTATTGGTTTACTTATTTATATATTTATTCATTTATTTTAGAAAGCTTTATTATTTCTTTTTTCCTGTAGTTTTCTGGATATTTTTGCTGTTGCTTTTCCAATTCTCTGAGGCACAATATTAGGTGATCCATCTATCTTCTTTCTATCTTCTTCTTATGTGCATTAATTGCTATGAACTTCCTTATTATGACTGCTTTTGCAGTGTCCCTAAGATTATGGAAACTCATGTCCTCATTGTCATTGGCTTTCATGAATCTTTTTATTTCAGTCTTAATTTCTTCAGTAGTTGTGAAGTCATTCAGGAGTAGGCTATTTAGTTTCCATGTATTTGTATATTTTTGAGAATTTCACTTGGAATTAAAATCAAGTTTGACGGGACTAGCAGTTAGTGTAATGGCTATGTCGCTGGACTCCCGTGTAGTCAACCGTGGATCGCATTCTGGACCCAGAGGGTTAAAACTCACAAGGTGCATGTGCATGCGTGCCCAAGATCCTGAGAGGAGAATGGAGGAGAAGGGATTGTGGCATGGCCATCCCCCCTTGGGGGTGATTTCTTGCATTCTGTCTCTCTGTTTCTCTCTGTCTGTCTGATGAGCGCGTGCACCTTATGGCAAAACCTCTCCAAAAAAACCAAGCAAAAACAAAAAATCAAGTTTGATTCCATCATGGTAGGAGAAGATGCTGGATATAGTTTCTACGCCTTTGAATCTGTAGGTGCTTGCCTTGTACCGTGTCATATGGTCAGTCTTCAAAAAGGTTCCATGTGTGGATGAGAAAAAAGTCTATCTTGTGGTTTCAGGTGGAAAATTCTACAGACGTCTGTTAAGTCCATTTGACTTATGGTATCATTTAGATCCTTTACCTCTTTACCTATTTTTTGTCTAGATGATCTGTCCAGAGGAGATAGTGGGGTGTTGAGGTCTCCAACAATTAGTGTGCTTTTAGATCTAACAATCTTTCTTTCACATATTTGGGTGCTCTTTTGTTGGGTGCATAGATATTTATTAGTGTTATATCTTCTTGATGGGTTAACCCTTTTACTACAATATAGTGCCCTTTTGTCTCTTTGAACAGTCTTTATTTTAAAGCCTGTCTTGTCAGAAATTAGTATCACTGCTCCAGCTTTTCTTGGTTCCCATTTGCATGGAATACCTTTTTCCAGCCCTTCACTTTTAGTCTATGTATGTCTTTATCCATGAGATGGGTTTCTTGTAGACAACAGATAGAGGATTTCTGGTTTTTTTTTTTTTAATTTCTTATTTCTTTCCTTTCCCTGCATTCTGCCAGTCTGTGTCTCTTGATTGGAGAATTTAATTCATTAACATTCAATGTTAATATTAAAATTTTGTTTATTTATTTATTTATTTAAATTTATTTATTTACATTCATTCATAATACATCATTACAGCATACAAAATGAGATTTCCCATCCAGAATACACTGTATATTGGCTCAATCAAGCACATCAACATGCGTGTTATTGCCAACAAATAATTTTCCATTTCTTGTTTCCTGTATATTTTGCTTTTATTGCCATCCTTGATTCCCTGTCTCTCACCCTCTGCTGTGTCCCACCCTCCTCCCACACTGTCTCTGGTATCCATGGTTGCTTTCTATGCCTCCCCTCCATTTTATTGACTTGCTAATGAACTTAATTAATCTAAATAGTTCCAATAGCAAGCACAGCTGATATATACATATCCATGAACACAAGTCTGACTTTAGGCATAAATCTCAGTGAGTAGAATGAACATACTATAAAGTAGAACCTAGCTGGGGCTGCATAGCTTACTGCAGTCATCAAATATGCATTTTTTTTTAATTTCAAGAAAAACAGTTTTCGTAGGTTTTTTTTCCCTCCTGAAACTTTTTAAAAATTAATTAATTTACATTCATCCCCTAAGCATTGTCACAGCATGCAAAATGTGGTTTCCCATTCAGAATATACTGCATAGTGGCTTAATCATGCATGTTATCATCAATAATTTTCCATTTCTAGTTTCATATATATAATTACCCCTATGTCTTTGACCTTCTGCCCTTTCCCACCCTCTTCTCACACTATCTCACGTCTACAGTTGCCTTCCATTCCTCTTCCCCCACATTTTACTGATCACACAATTTCTTAAATAATCTAACTACCTTCAATACCAAGTTCAGCTGGTACTTTCAAGAAAAGCAGTTTTGAATTGGTAAGAAAATTTGCTTAAAACTTAAAGCCTGGAAACAGGTTAGTATTCTATTCAAATAGTAGGTACATGAACCTATTGACAGTTCAAGATAGGACAAAACTCTTAAACTGGACAACAAAGCCTAGAAGAAAAGCAGCAATATTTTAGTCAGAAGTCACAGAATGCTATTTCACCAGCTCAGTCTCATGTACTTAATCTATCTTGTGTTGTGGTTCGATCTTCCTGATTGAAATTTTGGGATATCCCGCATTCAATGTTATTATTGATATTTCTGGCCTTGTCCTGATGTTTAACATGGCCATTGTCTTGGTTGCCTTTGAGTCCCTTATTTCTGGCTGTTCATTCTTATTTTTATTTCATTATTTTATTAGAGAGAATTTTGCTATATAGTGTGTGCACTTTCTGGAGAGACAGAGAGACAGAAAGCAAGAAATCACCACTGGGGGGATGGCCACGCCACAATCCCTTCTCCTCCATTCTCCTCTTAGGATTTTGGGCATGCACGCACATGTGCCCAGTGTAATTATGAAGTCACCAGATCTGGCACTCAAAATGTGGTTGGCCATGTGAGAGTTCAGAGACGTAACTGCTATGCCATCTGCTGGTCCCATCCATCACACGATAAAGGAATGTTAACGTGTTAAAAGGACGTCTTACTGAGGGAAAAGAAGGAGCTAACACTGGATCCAAGATAAGCAATTGCCATCTTGGTTCCAACGGTATTCTACATATGCAATATCTGGTGCAATCAACTTATATTTTACAATGTGTATACTTTTTTCTAAGTTTATTTATTTATTTCTTCTATGACAGAGAGAGAGAGAGAGAGAATGGACGGGGGTGGTAGAGAAAGCGACTGGCATGCATGCACACAGAGTCTTCATGCCACAACCCATGCCCAGTCTCAGCTGGCTTTGATCATGTTCACACACACACATGTGCCAGGTAAGAACATGGATATCCCAGCACCTTCCCACGTGGGTCTGGTTGCATTACAACTGCCTAGCCCTAGTGTGTATTCTTTTTGTATCTAAAATAAAATTTATAAAATGGAATTATGGGATATTTATAGTTTATTCAGAGGAGCAATAAGGATTTGTTTTTAAATAACGTGAATTTTTTTTTTTATAAAAATTACTGTCACTTGCTGTGAATATATAATATTATTATTTTTTTTACCCAGAATTTTTGAGAAGAGGGAGACCTTAGGTGAGGAAATTGAGATGAGGCTGAACTAAAACCATAGACTTGGAGGCAGAGGGAAATGACTATGAATACTTCCACTCCTTATTAGCTGTGTGACTTGAGATAAATGAACAAGCCTTTCTGAGCTCCAGTTTATCATTCTGGAGAATGTGTGTACTACATACCTTCTAATTTGCTTGGGGTATATAAGTTCCTTCCAAGTGCTGGTTGCCTTTTATTGCCCAAAGTCACAGGATTTTGTGGCTGGCAGGCAGAATGGGAAATAGAAAATTCATATTTATTTCTATCATACCACATTGAATGAATTGTTTTCAAGGAAAGGAAGGATTCTCCCTCCATAGCCTTTTAATACCTGCTCTTCTTAAGTTTTATTGTGTGTTTATGAAATATTTATTTCCAGTTATGAGATGGGCTTTGTTTTGTTTGCCTTCCTAGGCACCTACCCTACCAGCCCACTGTGTTACAGTGAGCACAGATTGTGGGTAATATCACTGTGGTCCCGGGCAGGATTTCTGAAGAGTAGACATGGAAGTTACTGGATCCTTCTCAGAGAGGCAGCTCAAGAATTCAGGGTTGACCATGGACTCACTTCTCTGAGAACCCACCCCTGCCCTTTATCCTCTCAACCTGCTCTCCAGGTCTAGGCTTGGCTGGGCCTTTAGCTCTTGGCAAGCATGGGAGTTGACCAGCAATTCTCAGGAATGCTAAGGCCGTGAAGACGAAAGTATATGGGATGGTGATACGATTTGTTTCTTTAGGATAAACTTCACCAGTACTGGCAATGTGGTAGCATCCACAGCAACTCTCACAGTTTTACTCTCCTTTGTAACTGCGGAAAACAGTACATGTGTGGTCTTCAGCTGGAGATACACAGGTGCTCGTGTTTCTGGGGGATGATTCTCTGAAGGTAGCTCATATGGATAAAAGTAATTTTTTCCTGGGTAACTAGTTTCTAAAAATTTGAATGCTAGTGTAGGATCATGACTCATGGAAACAGAAGAGGAAGAGGCCATGAGGGAAGGCATTGGTGGGCTGGACACTGGTGCACACAGCTGCAGCAGGAAAGTGAGTGGGCCATTGCAGAGAACACAACCAGGATCCTCAGCTGGAAGCTCAGTCATACCCTACCATGCTGGCCACCAGCCCACCTTGCTGGAGAATTTCTCACTGCACAACCTCTATGCCAGCACCTCCTCAATGAAGCCTAGCGCCACCAGTGGGCTGGAGCCAGTGCAATGGCAGATGTAGCCCATGGAGTACTGGGGAACTAGAAGGTGGGAATCAAGCACCAGATAAAAAGTAAGGCAGAACGCGGGCTCCGCACTGTAAGATGGAGGCAGGAGTGGCCTCTGGGCTGAGGGATGAAGGTGTTCTAGCTTTTCTTTAAGACATCTCTCTCTATTGAAGCTCTCTTCCATGTCATGCATTATTTTTCTCAACCCTGAAATTGTTTGTCTCTATTCTCTTGCATCTCACTGAGTTTGCTATAATCAATAATCTGAAATTCATTTCTTATATTTCTATGATTTTTTGCATTTCTGTCTGTTACTAGTGAGGAGTTAGTGTGTTTCTTGTTCCTTTAGGAGAAGATATTTCTTTTCTTTTATTTCTTTTTTCTTTTCTTTGTTTGTGTTTCCTGTGTCCCTGCACTTATTTGTCAACATCTGGTGGAGCACTCACTCCTTTCTGATTCATGGATTATGTTTATTGAAGCAGTATTTTATTCCATTTTTATTTGTTCCTTTATTTTGCCATGACTATGTCCTTTAATATTAGTTGTCTGTGTTGTACCGGCTTTGGTTCTGGTTAGGGTCAGTATAGAAGACTTTATGAATTTTATGAATTTGTCAAGATATCAAATGTTTCTGTGAGAGCCATAGGGCCTATGTTTTGGGTTCTAGGTGAGCTTAGTGTTGTGAACTGGTGTTCCACTTATAGAAGGGGTGGATTCATTGGACCTAATGTCAGTTGCTTCCCTAAGCCTTTCCTGAGTTGTCAAACCCTATATAGGAAGCGAGATCCTTCTCTATGGTAGGAGGCCAAGTGAAGATATTGGCTATGAATAAATAATGTCCTCTGTCTCAAATGGGTTGCACACAAGAGAGATATAGAGTTACTTGAGAGATTGTGACTCAGAGCATGACTATTTGTTTAGTTAGTCATTTGTGTGCAGTTCTCAGAGATGAAGAAGTTGTCTGCTCCAGGGCCTGATTTTTTCCACAGCCTCAGCACCTCTAGTAGGTGGTTCATTGCAGATGAATAGGGTAGGGTTGTTGTTGGTAGAGGAGGATGTATATCCCCTTTCACACACAACTGTGGACCCAGGCAGGGTCTCTCTCTAGGGTGACAGGTCCTTGTAATTCCCCAAGATTAACCCAAGATCTGTGACTGTCTCAGTGCACTCTTGTCATTGGGAAGCACTGGGGTGTGAGGGAGCTGGAAGCTTCAGAGGGGAATCTTGTTCACCACCTTCTGCTGTGGAGGCTTCTTCTGACTCTGTTTCCATTCCTTTCTGAATTTGGACAATAGATCTCATTACATCTTCTGCTTGAGACTCAGAGCCACTAAAGATTCCCAAAGTTCTGCACTCATTTTCCATCAACCTCACCTCACTCCTGTGCTTGAAGAACACCCTTCTATCTTGCTTTTTTGCAAGCAATGAAGCAATGCCACAGTGAAGGTCCTTAATCAACAGCCTTGGTAGATCTATATAGATACAATTTTGACAGGGTTTTGGACTAAGAATCTAACTCAGGTCTCTCATGTATTTTTAGCCTACAGAACATAGTGTCTTAGTAGTGTATGTCATTCCACCTGGGCCTGTTTTTTTGTTTTAGTGAAGATATTTGAGTTTTTATAAAAGATTTATTCATTTCCTCTGAGAGACAGAAAGAGAGAGAGAGAGAGAGAGAGAGAGAGAGAGAGAAAGAGAACCCTTAATAGGGTATTCATGATGTGATCCACCCCAGGCTTCAGCCAGCTCTAGATCAGGGGAGACATGGGACCAGTATATTCAGGAAGGTCTGGACTTAACTGGGAACTTCCCATGGGGATTGTCTAGCAGAGCGTCATGTTTTATTGCTGTACCATTGGCTGGTCTCAAGCTTTTTAGTGTTTTCGTTTGTTTGTTTTTACTCTGTCATTATATTGGAAGAGTCCAAGGCCTGCGATATTGGATACTGCTCACTTTCTAATTTCCTTACTGAGCTTTCGAACAGTAAATTTACATGTATGTATAGCACTCCTCTAATGAATACATCATTACTGGTGGATTCTCAAATTAGTATTTGCTAGTGTCCTTTGATCTCGATGAAAATATGCTTGTGGATCTTTGAACAATTCTTTATCTATGCCACAGAAATAGTTGGGAACTGTTTACTATGGACAAGTTGCATCTTGGCATCCAGTAGATATACTATGAAGTAGAGGTATTTTCAGGCAACACCGAGGTAAGTAGGCTGAAATCCTCTGCACCTGCCACACAACAGTTTTAAATATGATCTTTTATTCTGAAATCACACAAACATTCCCATTGCTATTTGTTTCCACAAACAGCCTTGCTTTTGTTTGCTTTCGAAGGGATACTGCAGTATGAAATTTCTTTGCATTTCAATTGAAGCTACAGATTCTAAATCTGATGTCTGGATCCTGGTGGCAATGCTTTTAGGGTTTTATTGTGACTTCCTCATGCCTGGTGTCTTTGTACAGTGTAGATTATACATGGTAAATGAGCAGAGGTTTCGAGTCTTATTGTGTAATGGAGAAACCCAGGAACATGGCCTTCTAAATCTGTGATAACACATGCTCCTGAAACGGACATGTATTATCTACAAAGTGTTTGAGAACACCATGAATCATCTCTGGTGACAGAAGCTTGACACGATAGCTTGCTAATCAGATTAAACATACAATGCTTGCATGATAATTTAGGCCATATATTTGATGGTGATTGGCCTTGTTTTTATACTATATGTGTTGTCAACCAATATTTATACTCTGTGGCATAAAGCCTGTATGTTTCGTTTGAGGTCAAAGATGAACCAGGATCCTGAATGGCTTTCTGCAACTTTAAAATATGTTTGTTTATATATTTTAGAAATGGAAGTGAATTTCCTATTTATAAATCATAAACTCACTGAAAAAACAATTTAGAAATTTAGAAAACATAAAACTAAAATCAAATTCCCAGTTATAACCAACTCAAATGTGGTTTATAAAGATGAGGTTATAATGTTATATTTTTTTCCCCATTTAATGTATTCTGGATCTCTTTTTTATCTCTTTATCATTATTATTTTTGCATAGGCACTGGACATAAATAGTAAAACTTGAGATGTTATGAAAGGATATATCTTCCAAAGTAAGTTGCCCAGTCCTCTTTAAAGATAATCACTGTTACTAGTTGTAAAAACAATTTGTGCCTAATTTTAAGTGTACATTCACAAATTTTAGAATACTCTATACATTGCACATTATGTTTTCACTTATTGATACAATTTGGCGTTGACAGAGGTGAGGGAGTTTTATTCTCCTAGACATATGTGAAAAACATCAGAAAAAAATCAAAGTTGAGAGCTTAAAAGAGGGTGATTGATTAAAGCTTTAACATTTTATTAATTTGGACATTTTTAACAACTAGAGAACAAATCTCTTTGTTAATGCCTGAGAGTGACACAAAAAGATCAGAGATTTATCCCAAATTTTATTCAAATTCCAGTTAATATAGTGCATTTAAAAGGTCATTGGGGGACCAGCAGTTAGTGTAATTGCTATGTTGCTGGACTCCCATGTAGTCAACTGCAGTTTGAGTCCTGTACCCGGTGGCTTAAACTCATGCCAGGCACTTGTGTGTGCATGCCCAACATCCTGGGAGGAGAATGGAGGAGAAGGGATTGCAGCGTGGCCATCCCCCCCCGTCCCCGGGAGGGGCGGTGTGATTTCTTGCTTTCTATCTCTCTGTCTTTCTGGCAAGCACACGCACCCTATAGCAAAAACCTGTCCAAAAAAAAAAATTCATTGGTATACCAGAATAAACTTGATTTCTACTTGGACTCTACAATGATCAGCTAGTCAGGTATCTGGAATTCCAAAAACATAGACTAGTTTAAGCTGTGTACAGAAACATATGCATGGGCATTTTGACCACCAAAGACCCTCTGCCAGACTTCACTCTCCTGCTCCCTAGTCTAGCCAGGAGCCAGGAAAAAGTGTATAATCCTTCAGATGACCAGAAACCTCTGCAGAAGCACAAGAAATGAAGAAAATATCTCTCCTCTAATGGAAAAGAAAAACTCCTCTTCCTCCATAAAGAATACAAGGGCACTCATGGAAATGTCAGGTAAAGAATTTAAAATATTCAGAGTGACAAAGCTAACAGAAAGGCAAGAGAATAGAGATAATGAACTCCAGAAGATGCAGGAGAAAAGAGACACCAAGTTCCAGGAGGTGAGGAAATTCTCACAAAATCTGGAAAAGGAGATACACATCATAAAAAGAATCAAATGTAATTGTTAGAGATGAAGGCTGTAATACAGGAAATCAAAACTTCCATTGAAAATATCAAAAGTAGATTAGATCATGCAGAGGATCGAATCTCAGATAGAGAAGATAGAACATCTGACCTAGAGAAATTCACCAAAAAGATAGAAAATAACCTCCGAAAATGAGAATAACAAACAAGTAATACTAGATACCATTAAACTCCCAAACATCTGGATCATCGGTACCTTAGAAGGTGAAACTACCAAGGGAATTGATAATCAACTCCATGAAATGCTGGAAGAAAATTTTCCAAACCTAGAGAGGCACTCAAATATCCGGACCCAAGAAATACAAAGGACCTCACATAGAATTGACCCAAGAAGATCTTCCCCAAGACACATCATAGACAGATTGACCAAAACTGCAGAGACAAGATAGATTCATTGGTATACCAGAATAAACTTGATTTCTACTTGGACTCTACAATGATCAGCTAGTCAGGTATCTGGAATTCCAAAAACATAGACTAGTTTAAGCTGTGTACAGAAACATATGCATGGGCATTTTGACCACCAAAGACCCTCTGCCAGACTTCACTCTCCTGCTCCCTAGTCTAGCCAGGAGCCAGGAAAAAGTGTATAATCCTTCAGATGACCAGAAACCTCTGCAGAAGCACAAGAAATGAAGAAAATATCTCTCCTCTAATGGAAAAGAAAAACTCCTCTTCCTCCATAAAGAATACAAGGGGGCTCATGGAAATGTCAGGTAAAGAATTTAAAATATTCAGAGTGACAAAGCTAACAGAAAGGCAAGAGAATAGAGATAATGAACTCCAGAAGATGCAGGAGAAAAGAGACACCAAGTTCCAGGAGGTGAGGAAATTCTCACAAAATCTGGAAAAGGAGATACACATCATAAAAAGAATCAAATGTAATTGTTAGAGATGAAGGCTGTAATACAGGAAATCAAAACTTCCATTGAAAATATCAAAAGTAGATTAGATCATGCAGAGGATCGAATCTCAGATAGAGAAGATAGAACATCTGACCTAGAGAAATTCACCAAAAAGATAGAAAATAACCTCCGAAAATGAGAATAACAAACAAGTAATACTAGATACCATTAAACTCCCAAACATCTGGATCATCGGTACCTTAGAAGGTGAAACTACCAAGGGAATTGATAATCAACTCCATGAAATGCTGGAAGAAAATTTTCCAAACCTAGAGAGGCACTCAAATATCCGGACCCAAGAAATACAAAGGACCTCACATAGAATTGACCCAAGAAGATCTTCCCCAAGACACATCATAGACAGATTGACCAAAACTGCAGAGACAAGATAGAAAATTGGCAAGAGAGAAGCATCAAGTTACTTTCAAAGGATATCCTGGCAGGCTAACGTTAGACCTCTCATCAGAAACAATGCAAGAAAGGAAAGAATGGGAAAATATATTCAAGGTGTTAAGTGAAAAAACAATTTCAACCAAGAATACTATACCCAGCAAGATTATTTTTCATATGGGATAAAAAGACAAAAACATTCTCAGATAAACAAAACCTGAAGGGAAGCTATGCTCTAAATTCCATCTTCTAGACTTCCGAAATAGACAAGTGGAGGAGAGATTTTTGTCACAGAATGACCAGAGGCACAAGAAACATGAGAAACCAAGAAAATATCTCTCCCCTAAGGGAAAAGAACAATCCCTCACCATCCACAGACAGTACAGTGGAACTCATGGAAATGTCTGATGGAGAATTCAGAGTATTCATAGTGACAAAACTAAATGAGATGCAAGAGTTGAGAGATAAGGAACTCCAGAAGATGCAGGAGAAAAGAGACAATGAATTCCAGGTGGTGTTGAAATTCTTCCATGATCTGAAAGAGGAAATACACACCATAGAAAAGAATCAAATGGAGCTATTAGAGATAAAGTCTGCCATTCAGGAAATCAAACCTTCCTTGAAAGTATTAAAAGCAGATTAGTCCATACAGAAAATCAAATCTAGGATGTTGAAGGCAAAACATCTGATCTAGAAAAAAACAACCAAAAAACTGAGAAAATAAACCCCCCAAATGAGAATACTATACAAGAAATACTAGACAGCATTAAGCACCCAAACATTCGGATAATTGATAGCCTAGAAAGTGGGGAAACTAGTAAGGGCATTGATAATCTATTCCATGAAATCCTGGAAGAAAACTTTCCAAATCTAGAGAGGCATTCAAATATTCAGACCCAAGCAATACAAAGGACCCCTAATAGAATCAACCCAAGAAGGTCTTCTCCAAGTCACGTCATAGCCAGACTGGCCTAATCTACAGACAAAGACAAGACACTAAAATTGGCAAGAGAGAAGCGTCAGGTTACTTATAAAGGGTTATTCAATCAGACCAACCTCAGACCTCTCATTAGAAACAATGTGAGCAAGGAAAGAATGGGAAAATATGTTCAAAGTGTGAAGTGAAAAACAGTTTCAACCAAGAATACTGTATCCGGCAAGAATATGGTTCATATGGAAAGGATAAAAACATTCTCAGATAAACAAGACTTGAAAGAATTTGCCAACAGCAGACCCACTCTTAAAGAAGTTTTGAAAGGAGTGCTCTATCAGCAAAACTAAAGACACATACAGAAATAAGAGAACAAAAAGGAACCAGAAAAACGACCAATTTAATACTATGGACAAAAAATATCAATGATAGCGTTGAATGTTAACTTCCAGAATTTAAACGGAAAGATTGGACCACGGTAACACTGTATGTTCAATAGAAGAGAGTTTGAGCATAAGACTGAAATGGCAAACTAGAATTTTATGACTTTTGAGTAAAACATTACTGATTTTTTAAAAACTATGCTTTGTTTTCCCAGTTGAAGCATTTTACTTTCTTTAGCGTTCTTCATAGGTTCAGAAATTTGTTAAAATAATTTTCTCCTTTGTTTCTTTGTATGGAAATGTAAACTTTTCTTCTTTCCTGACCCCTCTGGAATTGGAAATATTTGGGAGTATTCTTATTTTGTGGCAGGATGGTTATTTGCATAAGTTTAATAATGCTTGTTGCATTGAATCAGAAATTGGAAGTATTTGTATTTGGACAGGGCTTTGACTGGAATGTCGTATCTGAAGATTAATCAGAAAGCTATGGAACTAAGGTGGATCTCAAGTAAGCCAACAGAAGCTCGTAGAAAGATGGCCAGGCACCATAAATAGTTCTGCCTGGCAGAGAGGATTACAGAAGCTATATGAAAGAATTTATAACATAAAATAACCTGGACTTTTCCAGCCGAGCATTGTAATCAGCAGAGATTGCAAAAGAGCAACCACATGAGAGGATTATCTTGAGAAAGACGTTGAAGGAAGAAAAAGAGACTGATCTTTGCTAGCAGATGGTGTATCACAGAGTACTTGGTAGGCAGGGCTGAACTGAGAAGGTTTATGTGTGACTTGTGTGCTGGGCATTTGCATTTCAGCAATTTGAGTAGTTCACATGTAAATATTTTCTCAAAAATATTTAAAACCATACTGTCTCTGTTGTTACAGAGTCACAAAGTTATACAAAATTATAAAAATATTTTGAATATTATCTTTAAAATTCAGTATTTTGAAATTTTGAAAGTTGTTTATTAACTGTCAATAATTATGGAGTATGAGTAAAATTTTTTTGATATGTATAGTAAATGTGGAAAAATGTAAAAATAAATAAATAAATAATAAATAAATAAATAAAAGAAAATGAAAAATAAAAAAAACCCAAAACCTGAAAGAATTTACCAACACCATACTAGCTCTCCAAAAAGTGCTGAAGGGAGTGCTATACCAGGAAAACTAAAGT
>NW_006159530.1:6220862-6221137 GCF_000334495.1 Tupaia belangeri chinensis | reverse complement strand
TGTTGTGGAGGTCTGCAGCATGACCCATCCCCTGGTGTCCGGCATCCCCAAGAATGGCAGGGCAGTTCCTGCTCTTGCCCGAGGCAATGCAGGGCTGGTATCCATCATCCTCTCACTGTCCATAGGTAGATAAAATCCCTCTCCACAGTGTACCTCTCAGTTGGTTTAAGGCAGTTAAAGGCTCTTTCTGTTGCTTATAGTTGCAAGTTCTCAATCCTTCTCCTCAGTTTCAGCTGGCTGGCCCAGAGGCCGCGCGGTGATGGGGTGGGGGGGGG
>NW_006159530.1:6203716-6219278 GCF_000334495.1 Tupaia belangeri chinensis | reverse complement strand
CCCCGGGCGGCGGGCTTCCCCCCGCCGCCGCCACCGCCGCCGCCGCGCGCCAGGGACGTGAGAGGAAGGACATTTAGAAGAAAAATAGAGAGGCAAATCACTAATGGGACAAAGAAATGTGGTATTATCTGTTGATACTTTTGTAGTTTTATCAGCTGGACTAAGGAGAAATGTTCACATGTTGAAATATTCAGTTTGTAAGCTAAATCATGCGATTGAATGTCAAAGAGAAAATGAAATAAAAAATGTTAAAAAAAGACAAAAAAATGCATTTAAAAATACTTCCTAATACTTATTTAATGACTGCAGTAAGCTATATAGCCCTAGCCAGGTGCTACTTTATGGTATATTCACTTTACTCACTGAGGTTTATGCCTCAAGTCAGAAATGCATTCTTAAATATGTATATACCAGCTGTGCTTGATACTGAGTCTTAAAATTAATTAAGATATTTAGTGAATCAATAAAATGTGAAAAAAAATGGCATGGAAAGCAACTATATATACCAGAGACAGTGTGGGAGAAGGCAGGGGGAGTTGGCAGGGAATCAAGTGGGGGGGGAAGCAAAATACATAAGAAGCAAGAAACAGAAAATAATTTTTTGATGATAACATGTATGATAATATCCTAGACTGAGCCAATATACAATGTATACTGGATGGAAGATTTCATTTTATATACTGAATTGATGTATAGTGAATTATGGTAAATACATAAAAAAGCTAATTTTAAAAAAGAAACCTATGCATGGAATCATAAGGTATATATACTCTTGTGTCTAGCTTCTTTTGCACAACCTATTTTTTGTGTTTAATGCATTGCTGTCTAGTATTAATAGTGTATGAATGTGTAATTTGTTTATCCATTATACTTTTTATTTTTATTATAAGTTTTACTGCTATGAAACTTTTCAGTTTGGAGGGAGATATGGAAACTGAGGGAGCCCAGGCTCTTCAGTCACTTCAAAAGGGGAATGGAAGGTATGATGTTTACATCTCAAAGGGACAGGTGTTGGACAGATAGAGTCAGTCCCATGGAGATTATCTTTTTTTTTTTTTAGAGGTTTTTGCTATAAGGCACGTGCGCTTGCTGGAAAGACAGAGAGAGACAGAGAGACAGAAAGCGAGAAATCACTCCCCAGGGGGAATGGCCACACTGCAACCCCTTCTCCTCCATTCTCCTCTCGGGATCTTGGGCATGCACGCACACGCGCCTGGCGTGAGTTTTAAGCCACCGGGTCCAGGACTTGAACTGCGGTCGACTACATGGGAGTCTAGTGACATAGCCATTACACTAACTGTTGAGCTCAAGATTATCATTTTTTTTTTTTTTTTTTTTTTTTAGAGATTTTCACTGTAGGGCGCGTGCACTCGCCAGACAGACACAGAGAGCCAAGAGAGACAGAAAGCGAGAAATCCCCCCCCAGGGGGGATGGTCACGCCACAATCCCTTCTCCTCCATTCTCCTCTCGGGATCTTGGGCATGCACGCACACGCGCCTGGCGTGAGTTTTAAGCCACCGGGTCCAGGATGCGAACTGCGGTCGACTACATGGGAGTCCAGTGACATAGCCATTACGCTAACTGCTGGTTCCCGAGATTATCTTTGATAACTGATTTCTTCTGGGGAAAAACTGGGTTTATAGTTTTGTTTCTCAAAATTCTGCTTCAACAAGATGTGAGAAAAGGGAAAAGGCTATGGAAACTCATCTGATTCCAGTTACGGTGATAGAAGAGGGTCAGCAAGAAACTCTCCTTGAAGAATGGGTCGAGTCAATCATCTGTGTGGCCCCAGTCCTCCTCCAGTGGTTGGTGGGGGAGGAAGGTAAATGTCTGCTCTAAGAAACAGATAACTGAATGTGCACATTCATAAGAGGGAGGAAACCATTGAGAGGGAGACGCCTGACCAGGCCAGACAAATTAGATGAACGTGTCCATCTGAACAAGGTTGCTGTGTGTCCTCACAGATGAATGAGATCAGGCTGGGAATTTCCTTTGCAGGCATCTGACCTGACATGCAGTTCTATAAATGCACTTGCTGATTTCATTATCATTTTGTACAGTTGATTAAAGTATTGATATAGTTTTAATAATGAAATATTTTTAGGTTGCAGAAAAAAAAAGAAAAAGTTTCTATGAACATTCTGCTACATGTCTTTGGTCAATATGTGATTTATATACTTAGAAGTTGAATTCCTGGGTCATAAAATATTTATTTCTTCAGCTATAGTTTACTGCCACTTCTTCAAAGTGGTTGTATCAGTTTATCATTCCAGGGTCAACGTATGGGAGTTCTGGTTGCTCCATAGTTCCAACACTACTTGGCATTTAAAAATTTTTCCAAGGTGTTAATTCTGGTTGTGTATATGTATATTTTATTTGGGTTTTTAAAAATTTTCCAGCAGGTGCATCTATTTGCCAGACAGTGAGGGAGAGAGAAAGCGAGAAAGCACTTCTGAATGGAGAATGGTCATGACACAATCCCTTCTACCTCCTTGAAATTTTTGGGCATGTGTGCCCATGAGCGCAGTACATTTTTTCAAGCTGCTAGGTCTGGGACTTAAATTGAGCTGTTGACCATGTGGGATCCAGCTCATGTAACCACCAGGCAATAGGCTGGCCATTATTTGGATTTAGTTTTCATTTCTCTGCTAAATAATGCTGTTGAGCACCATCTCACTTGTTTATTGGCCATTTGAATATATTTTTTGAGAGCTTTTTGCTATAGGGTGCTTGTGCTCACCAGACAGACAGACAGAGACAGAGAGACAGAAAGCGAGAAATCACCCCCCCTAGGGGGGATGGCCATGCCACAATCCCTTCTCCTCCATTCTCCTCTTGGGATCTTGGGCATGCACGCACATGCACCCGGCGTGAGTTTAAGCCACCGGGTCCAGGACGCGAACTGCAGTCGACTACATGGGAGTCCAGCGACATAGCCATTACGCTAATTGCTGGTCCCAAATATTTTCTTTTGTAAAGTACTTTACCCTTTTCTTACTGGTCTCCAATTTTTCATTCTTCATCTTAGTAATTTGAATTTTCTCAAACAGAAGGATCATGTGCTTGAAGCTGACCAAGATAACATAGTGAGACCCTGTCTTTTAACAATTTATTTATTTATTTATTGAGAGGTTTTTGCTATAGGGCGTGTGCACTCACCAGAAAGACAGAGAGAGACAGAGAGACAGAAAGTTAGAAATCACCCCCCCCACTGGGGGGATGGCCACACTGCAATTCCTTCTTCTCCATTCTCCTCTCGGGATCGTGGGCATCCACGCACACATGCCCTGTGCGAGTTTAAGCCACCGGGTCCAGGACTTGAACTGCGGTTGGCAGCATGGGAGTTTAGCGACATAGCCATTATGCTAACTGCTGGTCCCGAGACCCTGTCTTAAAGTGCCAGATGTGCTTGGGTGTGCCTGTGGTCCCAGCTGGGAGTTTAAGGCAGTAGGATTGAGACACAATAAGAACAGATCTTTAAAAAAGTGAAAAACTAAACAGAAGCAGTTTTTCTTCATTCCTTAAAATATTTATGTCTTTCATTTCTTATTCTTGCCTTATTGAATTTGCTAGGATCTCTAGTGCAATGTTGAACTGAGGTAGGTGAGTGAGCATCCTTGTTTTTTTTTTTTTTTTTCCCCAAACCAAGAAAGAAAGTATTCAATATTGTACTACTTAACAAACCCTCAGCTGGAGGTTTTTTAAAAAGTCATATATTCTGCTTTGTAGATAAAAAAGATTCTGTTTTGTTTCTAGTTCGCTAAAACTAAAATCTTTTAAAAATTAAGTGGACATCGAATTTTAGCAAGTAATTTTTTTTGCATCTATTGAAATACTTGTAAGATTTTTCTGGCTTATTCTCATAATGTGATGAATTGTGTAGATTTAATAAATTTATTTGCTTGGGCATCTGGTTTGGATCTGTGGAATGATTTTATTCATCTTAGCCATTTTCTTTTCCAGTATTTTCATTTTCTTTTTTCTTCTGGTAACTATTAGATATATGATGGATTATTTTTTAAACATTTTCTTTTCCAGTATTTTCATTTTCTTTTTTCTTCTGGTAACTATTAGATATATGATGGATTATTTTATTCTATTCTTCCTGTCTTTTAATTTCTCTTTATTTTTTCAACTCTCTATTTTCCCATACTATATTTTGAATAATTTCCTCAGATACATCTTTTAGTTTTGAATCCTGTCTTTAAGTGTGTCAAAACTGTTGTTTAAGCTACTTCACTTATTTCAATGACCATAGTCTTATTCTTCTGATGATTTTTCAAATCCATGATTGCTTTTTAAAATAGTGCTTTATTCTTTTATACAGATTTATGCCTTCTCTTTTTCTATAATCATAATTCTTTAAGAACAGCCTTCTGATTTTTACCTCCTTGCTTCTTCTACTCTGTCCATTCTCTATACAGAGAAAGAATGATTATTTGAAAATGAAAAGTGATAGTACTCTCTTTTAAAATAACTTCTTTTAAAAATGTTCAGTCATGGGGCCAGCAGGTGATGTAGTGGTTAAGGTGCCGGACTCCTATGTGGCTGACCATGGTTTAAGTTCTGGACCTTGTGGCTTGAAACTCACACTGAGTAAGTGTGCATGTGTACCCAAAATCCTGAGAGAAGAATGAAAGAAAAGAGATTGACACTTGGCTACCCCTGCCTCCTCCCACCCCCATAAAGTGATTTCTTTCTTTCTGTCTCTCCATCTCTGTCTCTCTGTCCTATAGCAAACATCTCTATCTCTCAAAAAAAGTTCAGTCACTTGTTTCTTCTAAGAATGAGAGAGAAAGATACGACATTCCCCCAACATGGTCTCCATACCATGATCCACCTGCAGCCTCAGCCAGCCTGGTTCACAGGCATGTATGTCAGACCTTAGAAGGCAAACCCAGGACCTTCCCATGTGAGTTCAGCATCACAGAACATTGTCCTACTTCTGCACTACCATGGTTGATCTGTTCAAACCTCTTTAAAGGTTGCTCACCACAATTAAAAACACACCACAGTATTTCTTCTTTTTCTTTCTTCAAATATTTACAATGCTTATTCCTTTAAATTCAAATGTCACCTACCAGGGAGGCCTCTCCTATCAGATTCTTCTGTGCTCTGAATTGTGATCTCTTTGATTTATCTTTAATTCCTACCACAACTGTGGTAGACAGTGCTCTGAGGGCTTTCTAATCTCAGGCTGACAGCATCTGCCTTAAGCTCTTTCATCATATTTTTTCATTTTTATGTAGGGACTTTTGCAATGTTTAGGACTGGGGTGAGCTTGCTCAGCCCATACACATGCAGCTTGGACGTACTTAGCAGTTAACACCCACATGAGAAACCTCAGCTAATAACATATGGGAGCCAATGAATACATTTTCATTTCCTGTTCTTTGCATACCCAGTTGTGGGAGAGGGGAATCAAACCTTGTTACTCTCAGCAGAAACAATATACACTCACATTGGCATTTTTTTCTCCTTCCTTGTCCACCTTTTCTGTTCCATCACTTCTGTCCATGGAATTACCTTCTAGCATTTAAACCTTTGTTTCAGGCTCTGCGATTGAGTGAATTCAACGTAAGACATCCACTTTGAACATACCATCTAAAATTGCACCCCATTCTGTTTGTTCTTACTTTGGCCTTTGGCTTTGTTTTCTCCTTAGCATATATTAATGCCTGGCATCATGTTATATATTTAAACTTTTATTTACAAATTACTCCAATTGGAGGTTTTTTTTTTTTGGTTTTTTTTTTTTCAAAATTTGTCGAATTGGAGGGTTTTTTTTTTTGTTTTTTTTTTTTTGGTTTTTTTTTTTTTTTTCATTGTAGTGTTCCCTCAATACCTAGAACAATCCATCTATACCTTGCATATTGTGGTTGAAATTGTTTCTCTCTTAATATTTTCAATGACTCTTTCCATTCTTTCCTTGCTAGAATTGTTTCTGTTGATAAGTCTGGTGTTAGTCTGATGGGATGACCTTTGTAAGTCATTTGTTGTTTCTCTCTTGCTAGTTTTAGTATCTTGTCTTTATCAGTTTTAGTATCTTGTCTTTATATGTGTTTTTTGCCAGTTTGGCTAAGATGTGCCTTGGGGAAGATCTTCTTGGGTTGAGTCTATTTGGGGTCCTTTGTATTTCTTGGGTCTGGATGGTTGAGTGCCTTTCTAGACTTGGAGAATTTCCTTCCAAGATTTCATGGAATAGATTTTCCATGCCCTTACTAGTTACTTCACCTTTAGGGATACCAATTATTCAGATGTTAGAGTGCCAAATGGAATCTAATATTTCTTGTATATTATCCTTGTGTGTTTTTTTTTGTTATTTTCTTTATCTTTTTGATAGTTTTCTCTAGGTCAGAGGTTTTATCTTCTATGTCAGAGTCGATCTTCAGCATGATCTAATTGATTTTGAATACTTTCAAGAGAGTTTTCGATTTCCTCCATTACAGACTTCATCTCTAATAGTCCCATTTGATTCTTCCTTAGCGTGTCCATTTTTTCTTTCATATCATGGAAGGACTTCCTAATCTCCTGTAGTTTGTTGTTTCTGGACTTGGGGCTGCTGGGGCTGGGACTGAGGTAGGGGGTCCTGCCTCAGTGTCCCTTAGGCCAGGGTTCTGGAGATGGAAGTGGGGATTAAATCTTAATATTTCAGATCACTTCATTTTAGATATTTAGCTGTACTAAATAAATTTATTTTATTTATTATTTACTCTTTTTTTTTGCATTTAATTCATCTGTAGTTGTGTGCATTTGGTAGAGAGAGTGAGACAGACACATGGAAAGTTAAGGAGAGGGAGATGACACCCTCTATGAGGCGAATGGTCACACTGCAATCCCTTCTCTTCTATTTCTCCATCCTGATGGGATTTGGGGCACACATGCATGTGTCCTTGGCATGTTTTTCAAGTTGCTGAGGCTGGGATTTGAACCATGATTAGCCATGTGGGATCTGGCTCCCCTAACCACCAGGCCATAGAATTAGCCCTAGATTGTACATTTTAAATATGAGGGTTTTTTTTTTTAATATGGAAGTTTAACTAAATTTACATGACTTGTGGTTTTTGTATTATATTGTATTTTTCTTTTGTTGGCTTTGTAATTTACCTATATGCATTATATCTGACATGTTTCAGAGAAAGTCATAGATCAACTAGTACCCACATTGGAGTGTTTCATACACATTATTTAACCTGTATTTTTCCAAGTTTTTTAGAGACAAGAATGGAAACGTTTCCATTAAAAAGTTATATTTAATCACTGTACATCTTTACAGCATACAAAATGGTTTTTCCTAGCATGAATATAGCATGTTAGTCAAGTCATAGATATTACCATGCGTATTATCATTGACAGGTAACTTTTCATTTTTGTTTCTGTTAAATGTTATTTTTTTGGGGGAGCAGCAGGTGGCATGGTGGTTTAGGAGCTGGACTCCCTCATGGCTGAGCATGGTTTGGGTTCTGTAGCTGACGGCTTGCTTTCTCATGTTCCCTCTCTCTCTCTCTGTCTGTCTGTCTCTGGTGAGCACACCCGCCCTATAGCAAATTAAAAATAAATAGCAATAACAAATAAAATAAAATAAAATAAATAAATCTTTTAAATTTTTTTATCTCAATTTTTTAATACATTCAATCACATGTTACTTAGCTTGCAAAGTGAATATTCCAACATCTGTACATTTTTCACCAGTCCAGTTAACAATACTATAAAGTTATCTTCAATAGATAACCCATTTCTTTGTCCCATAATGACTTGCCTCTCTATTTTTCTCCTTAATGTCCTTCCTTAGACTCTACTTCTTCACCCTCCCTCTTCCCACACTGTATCTGGTACTCACAACCATTTACTATGTTTCTATATCCTTTAGTCATTCAATTTCAACCATAGAGTGCAGACACACAGTATTTTATATATTATATATTATATACTATATATTACATATTATATATTATATACCATATATTACATATTATATATTAAGTGGAGACATACAATGTCTCTCCTTCATAGCCTGACTTGCTTGACTCAGCAGTAAATCTTCCATATTCATCCAGTTTTTGTCAAAAGCTATGGTCTTGTGTTTTTTTAATGGCTGAGTAATATTCCATAGAGCATATGTACCACAGTTTTTCAATCCATTCATCTGTTTATGGGCATTTGGGTTGGATCCATGTCTTAGCAATTGTGAATAATGCCACAATAAACATTGATGTGCAAGAACTTTTCCGATGAAGAATTCTGTCCTTTGGGTAGATACTAAGGAGTGGGATTGCTGGATCATATGGCAGTTCTATTTGTAGATCTTTGAGGAATCTCCAAATTGTTTTCCACAGTGGCTGGACCAATCTACATTCAGGTTGTATCTCATTATGGTTTTGATCTGCGTCTCCCTTACAATGAGGGATGTTGAGCATTTTTTCATATGCCTTTTTGCTATTCATATATCTTCTTTAGAAAGTGATATTTTTCAATTCATTCTCCCATTTTCTAATATGGTTGATCATTTTTTTTTTTTTGGGACAACTGCTTGAGTTCCTTGTGTATTCTGGTTATCAGTCCCTTTACTGACACATAGTTCACAAAAAAATATTTTCCCATTCTGAGGGCTGTCAATTCACACTAATTACTGTATCTTTTGCCATGTAGACACTTCTTAATCTGATGTAATCCTATTTGTCTATTTTTTGGATTATTGACTGTGCTTTGGGCGGGGGGGTTATTTAAGAAGTCTTTGCCTATCCCACGTCTCCCAGAGTTTCCCCAGTGTTTTCCAGTTTTATAGTTTGAGGTCTTAGGCTTAGATCTTTGATCCACTTTGAGCTGATTTTTGTCAGTGGTGAGAAGTAAGGGTTCAGATTCATCTTTCTGCAGGTGGATACCCAGTTTTTCCATCACCAATTTTTAAAGAGGTTTTCCTTTCCCCACTGGATTGACTCGTTCACTTTGTCAAAAATCACTTGGCTGAATGTTTGGGAGTTTATTTCTGGGGGCTGTATTCTGTTCCATTGTTCCACCTGTCTGTTTCTGTGCCAGTACTACAGTTTCATAGTATATGCCACCCCAAATCAACATATAGAAATCTGTAGCATTTCTATATACAAACAGCAGGCGGACTGAGATAGAACTGGAAAAAGTAATTCCATTTCCCATAGCCACAAAAAGTATAAGATACCTAGGAATAAATCTAACCAAAGAAGTTAAAGACCTCCACAAGGAAAACTACAGAAACTAGAAACAAACAAACAAAAAGAAATAGAAAATGACACAAAAAACTGGAAGGACATCCCATGTTCCTGGATTGGAAGAATTAATATAACAGAAATGGCAATTCTACCCAAATTATTCTGCATATTTAACACCATCCCAATCAAAGTGCCAGAGACATTCTTCACAGACCTAGAAAAGACAATCGTATGATTTGTCTGGAATCATAAATAAATCTTTTTTTAAAAAACATGTTATTTTTCCCCGATCTCCTCCCTCTTTCTCCATTACTCACCCCTTCCTACACTGTTTCTAATATCTTCCGTTGTCCTCCCTGCCATTATACCATCCAATTTTTCAGTTTGTCATGGAGTGCAGACATTCGGTATATGCCACTAGTTTTCATTCATTTGTGGTCATTTAGTACAAATGGACTGGTGTATTTCACCACGGAACATAATGTAGAGTGAACTATGGGGAAGAATCTGGCCCCTGCTCTCAGAGCTGACACTAGTTTGTACAGCGTAGTGATGGCTGCCTCTCCAGCACATCTCCTTTGCAACCAGCACAGGAAAAGCATCTGCCTCTGGTCCTCGATATAAAATTAGACCAGAAAAGTTGTATCACTTGCAAATACAATATACATTTTTCCTTTATACAATGAATATAAACTTTCCTTCTTGGTAGGCTTCCATTTTTATAAGCCTAGACAGAACACAACAATTTTCTTCTTTTCTTATTGTTTTAAAATCTAGTCACTGCACATCTTTACAGAATACAAAATGATTTTTTTAGCATGAATACATTGCTTATTAGTTCAGTCAACAATATTATTGTACACAGTATCAACAGATAATCTTCCATTTTCGTATCTGTTAAATGTTTTTCTCCCTCCTTCCCCTGATTCTCTCCCTCCCAGCCCCCAGTTGCCCACCCTCCCCCAGAATAAAACTCTTAGGCCCTTCTCTCATTTTGTAATAACATCCATACTGCTACACTGTCTCTCTTATTGCAGGTCAAGAGTTGGGAAGAGGGGCAAGGCTGGAGTAGGAATGGAAACACTGCTTGGATAGTGCAATTTTGGTGTGCCTATGGTTGTCTAAGCAACAGTACTGCTAGTCTCTAGCTATATTGGGAGAATAGTTGAAATATGTAGCTTTTAACTTCATCAAAGTTATAACACTAGGATGACTATTGGTTTGTACTGTTGAGAGACTTTTTTGGGTCTCTTTTGAGGGAGAATTTTTGCTTTTTAGTTTATTTATTTTTCTTCCAACACAAAGAAAGATAGAGTGAGAAAGAAAGAAGAGAAGGATCCCAATAGGGTCATCATGCTGGGATTTAACCCTCAATTTCAGCCTGTCCCAAATCTTGGGTATGCATGTACTGATGTGCTTAGAAATGTCTCTGGACATAAACAGAGAACCTTTCCACGTAGCTCGGCCTCACAGAGTGTTGGGTTACTGCAGTACCACCATCTGGATCCAGTATTTTTGCTTTGAGAGTAAGAAAAAAAAATAAACTCTATTGGAAGTTAACTTTTACTAGATTAAAAAGTGTGAGATTACTGTTAGTAAAGAAGCTACAAACTAGGCATTTTATGTAGCCCTGGGACATCTAAGTATGGCTACAGAGCTCAAACATGTGCCCATGATCCAGGCTGTCTGGAGCTAGGGGTGGACCGTGGCACCAAGACTCTGTCAGGAGTGCTGTATCTCTTTCTTTCTCTGTCTTTAGTACTCATAAAAAAAAGGCACGTATTAATAGTAGGAAAGTAGACATTTGCTATGTTGTTCAAAGTTCTTATCAAGAGAAATGAGTATATGCAGACATCTGGCAGTTAAGATGAGACCTGCTAGGGGCTAGGGAAGAAAGTTCGAAAGGTTTATGACAATCCAAGATTCCTCAGTTTTGAGTAATTATTATACAAATGGATTCATAAGCTCCTTTTCCCTAGACTGTGAAGCCTTTGAACGCAGAGACTGTGTCAGTCTGTGTAACCCTAAGGCCAAGGACAGCGTCTAGAATATTGTAGGCCCCAATCAAATGTATTAAGAGAATTAAACGTTAGAAAGTTAAACATATTTTGGCATTTCCTAGTCATTTAAAAATGCCTGCTTCTGTAAAATGACTTAAACCTCAAAATAAGGTCACTAAGATTGAATTGACATTAATTACACTCAGTGGGTTTAAACTAAAACTATTTTAGCTTAGTTTTCAAAAGTCCTAGGAGCTAATTTTCTCTAATGTATAGATATCTGGAGATTTAAGTTTCACGTTTGTAGTCAGCATACTGCGCTATGGGCACAATTTCCGTTGGCTTGTGAAATCTGTTTTCTCTTAATTCCTTCTTTGTCAGTTACCCCTTGAGCTACTGAATAGTATGTTCCTCTGTCAAAACTGTCCAACTGTCTTTACATGGCTCATGGGAGTATGACAGCAAACATTTATAGACAGAAGCTTTATCTGCGCAAGAGAGAAAAAATGAGAAAATATAAGATTAGGTTAACCTCACAGTGGAAAAAATGTAAAGTTGTCAGCGGTGAAAAGAAATATTCATGTCACATTATAAAAACACACAGATGACGCTGTTGTAACGCACTCGCATCACCTCCCTCCCCGTCGTCAGACTGTACTCTCACCATTACACATGACTGGGAGAGCATTTTAGAAAATGGATTCCAGATGCGGCTTTACTCAACGGGATCGGGCTTGTTTATTTGTTTTATTTGAAAGATTTTTTTTTTTTTTTTTTTTTTTTTGTTAACAGGGTGTGTGCCCCCCCTTTTTTTTTACAGGGTTTGTGCACTCACCAGAGAGACAGAGAGAGAGAGAGACAGAAGGTGAGAAATCACTCCCCCCGCACCAGGGAGGTTGGCCATGCCACAATCCTTTCTCCTCCATTCTTCTCTGAGGATTTTGGGCATGCATGCACATACACTCAGCGTGAGTTTTAAGTTGCCGGGTCTGGGGCTCAAACTGAAGTCGACTACTTGGAAATCCAGCAACGTCACTACTATGCCATCTGCTGGTCCTTGTTTGCTTGATTTTTTTTCAGTCTTTTGCTATGGGCATGCGAGCTCACTGGAGAGAGACGGAGAGAGTAAGAGGGAAAGTGAGAATGCATTTCCTGCCCCTGCCACGGCCTGCTGCCCAGAGAAAGTGGCCACATAGCAATCCCTTTTCTTCCACCCTCCTCTTGCGATTTTTGGACATGCAAGCATGCACACTGGTGTGTTTTTTAAGTTGCTGGGTCTGAGACTTAAACTACACAGTCATGTGGCCATGTGGGATTCAGTTGCCTTAACCATCACACCACTGGCTGGCCTGAAAAAACTTGTATGTTTAGTTGACCTTGAGGCTATCCATCTTACTGGAATGACTTCGAATAGCTCTACTTTTTGAGGTTTTGCTTGTGCTTGAAAGCTAAGGTCCAAAAAACTAGGAAGAAAGTCTTGGAGTTTGCCCAAATGAGAAGGAACGTGAGGTAACTGCAGAGATGGGCAAGGTCCTTAAATAAGGCCCAAGAATAAATAAGGACCGACATGTAGGAAGAGGTAGAGAGTTGGGGTGAACTTGGTCTTCTTAGGGTGGTGAGCAGAAAGTACTCCTCTTCTTTTAGGTTTTTCTATAATAGCTACAATAGAGCCTGGACTTTCCTGAAAAAGCCTGATTCTTTCAGGAAAGATGCAGGGGCCAGGTTCCCGTGTCTCCTCTCTTAGCTCCATCATACTAAAAGAGCAGATTGAGTCCCCCTGAGAGTTAGTACTTACTATTCAATGGGCAGGGAAGGCCAGCTCTGGCCCACTTCTTGGTGCTGAACCCTGATGGCACCTTCTTGATTGGCTAGGATTTTCCTCGAGCCTTCGGAAACAGTGACAGTGCAGAGGTGTGATTCTAACCACAGGATCTACTCCCGGTGTTCAGGAGCCTTAATCCTTAATCACCGCAATGCCTTGGGCTAGCCAACTTCAGGTATCTGTTTCATTGCCTCAAACATGAAGGGATATTAATGCTTCCTGCCTTCTGGAGGGCATTATGTGGAGTAATTAGTTCATGTTTCAAATTGTTTCACATTTATAAGTATCATTATTTTGAAATAGATTCCTCCCAAGATTCTGGGAAATCCATAAGTCAAAAATACTAAGCTTATAACCTGTCTTCTTTACTCCCCCAGGCATGGGCCTGCCCTACAGCAGTGATTTAAACAGGAGTGTTTGTGGAGCCTTAACTGGTGCACTTCTCTATTGGGTGTGGCCTGACAGAGGAGTGGAGGCCTTCTCCGTGCTAAACAAAAAGATCTATTTGCTCTAAGGGAGTCTCTCTGGAGGGAACCAAACCATTCTCAGGAATGCATAATTGTATTGTGCTTATCCATTCAGGACTTCCTAATACAGTTCTGACAGTTCATCCATACCAAAAGGACAGATCGTAGCATCCGGATCTGCCCTTGCTCCAGAAATACCTTAGGCCATCTCCCTGTCCTGTAATATGTTACATTTAGAAAACCAAGGGCAGCAAAACATTTCTTTTTTAAAAAAAAATTTAATTAAATTTTATCATACATTCAATCACTATTCATCACTTAGCTTGTAAAGTGAATTTACCCAACCTGAATACACTTCATACCAGTCCAGTTGAGGATACTGTACACGTTACCATCAACAGATAACAATCCATTTCTTTTTTAAATTAATTTTTAAAATTATTATTCATACATTAAATTGCTATACATCACTTAGATTGCGAAGAGACTTTATCCAGCATGATATACACCTTGGTCCAGTCCAGTTGAGACTATTATACATCCTTGTCAACAGATACAGATCCTAATCTGTGTCCCACAAGTGTCTCACCTCTCTGTTCTCCCCCCAAATTCCCTTTCCTACACTCTTCCCCTCTCATACTGTCTTTCCACTTTGTCTCTAGTGTCCATTACTATTTTTAATGCTTTTATGTTCTCCAGTCTTTCAATCTCTACCACAGAGTGCAGACAGTCGGTATATGTTAAGTGGAGACATTCAATGTCTCTCTTTCATAGCCTGACTTGCTTCACTCAGCAACAAATCTTCCATATTCGTCCACTTTCTATAAAATTCCAGGGCTTTGTAGTTTTTTATGGCTGAATAGTATTCTATGGAGTTTATGTGCCATAATTTTTTAATCCATTCATCTGTTTGTGGACATTTGGGTTGGTTCTATGTTTTAGCAATCGTGAATAATGCTGCAATGAAAATAGTTGTGCAAGTGCTTTTCCGACTGAGTGCTCTCCTGTCCTTTGGGCAGATACCCAGGAGTGGAATTACTGGATCATATGGTAGAGAATTTTTGTTAACTGTGCTTCAAATAAGGGACTGATAACCAGAATACACAGGGAACTCAAGCAGCTTACCCAGAAGAGAATGATTAACCCAATTAAAAGATGGGAAAATGAGCTCACTAAACAATTCTCTAAGGAACACATACCAACAGTCAAAAAGAATATGAAAAAATGCTCAACATCCCTCACCATAAGGGAGATGCAGATCAAAACCACAATGAGATACCACCCAGCCCCAGTCAGAATGGCAAAGATTAAAAAAACAAATAATGATAAGTGCTGGAGGGGATGTGGTGAAAGGGGGGACACTCCTACACTGTTGGTGGGAATGTAAGTTGGTCCAGCCACTGTGGAGAACAATCTGGAGGTTCCTCAAAGACCTTCAAATAGAAAACAATCCATTTCTATGTCCCATAAATTTCTTGCCTATTTTTATCCTTAATTTCTTTCCTCATACTCTTCCCCTTCTCTCACTCTCTTCTCACACTGTCTTCAGTATCCCTGACCATTTCCCATGCTTCTATATCCTCTAATCTTTCCATTTCCACCATAGAGTGCAGACAGTATATGTTTAGTGGAGACATAAAATGTCTCTCTCTTTTATAGCATGGTTTGCTTCACATAGCAGTAAATCTTCCATATTTGTCCACTTTCTTTCAAATGCCAGGATCTTGTTTTTTGTTGTTGTTGTTTTTTTTTTGTGACTAAGTAGTATTCCACCAAGTATATGTACCATACGTTTTCAATCCATTCATCTGTTTATGGGCATTTGGGTTGGTTCTATGTCTTAGTGATTGTGATTAATGCTGCAATAAACATAGATGTGCAAGCACTTTTCTGATTGAGCATTCTCCTATCCTTTGGGTAGATACCCAGGCATAAAATTGCTGTGTCACATGGTAATTCTATTTGAAGATCTTTGAGGAACCTCTATATTGTTCTCCACAGTGGCTAGACCAATTTACATTCCAACAGCATAGGAGAGTTCCCCTTTCACCACAGCCCTGGCAGCACTTACGATTTTTTTTTTTTTT
>NW_006159530.1:6202132-6203381 GCF_000334495.1 Tupaia belangeri chinensis | reverse complement strand
CATTAATGTTCCCACAAAAAAAAAAAAAAAAAAATCTTAGCCAGTCTGTCTGGGTTAGGTGTTATCTCATTATGGTCTTGATCTGCATCTCCCTTATAAGGACACTTTTTCATATGCTTTTTGACTGTTTGTATGTCTTCCTGAGAGAGTTGTTCAGTTCTTATTTTTTTATTTTTTATTTTTTTAGATAAGCCACTTATTTCCTTGAGTATTCTGGTTATCAGTCCTTTATCTGAGGCATAGTTTACAAAAATATTCTTCCATTCCGAGGGTTGTCTACTCACACTAATTACTGTGTCTTTTGCTGTGCAGAAACTTCTTAATCTGATGTAATGCCATTTGTCTGTTTTGGGGATTATTGCCTGTGTTTTAGGGGTCTTATTTAAAAAATCTTTGCCTATCCCAGTGTCTCCCAGAGTTTCCCCAGTGTTTTCCACCAATCACCAATAGTTTTATAGTTTGAGGTCTTAGGTTTAGATCTTTGATCTGCTGTGAGTTGATTTTTGTTAATGGTGACAGATAGGGTTCCAGGTTTATCTTTCTGCAAGTGGATACCCAGTTTTTCTAGCACCATTTGCTAAAGAAGTTTTCCTTTTTCCACTGGGTTAACTGGTACCCTTTGTCAAAAATCAGTTGGCTTTGGGGTTTATTTATGGGTTTTTAAATTCTATTCCATTGGTTCACATGTCTATTTTTGTGCTAATGATTTTATTTTTTGAGAGGGTTTTGCTATAAGGTGCATGCCCAGAAAGACAGAAAGACAGAGAGAGACAGAGACAGAAAACGAGAATCTGACCCCTGCGGGAATGACCACACCACAATCCCTTCTCCTCTGTTCTCTTCTTGAGATCTTGGGAACACACGCACATGTGTCTGGTGTGAGTTTAAGCCACTGGGTCTAGGACATGAACTGCTGTCAACTACGTGGGAGTCCAGAGACAAAGCTATTACACCAACTGCTGGTCCCCTAATGCTATTTTGATTATCAAAGCTTCATAATATATTTTGGGGTCAGGGAATGGGATGCTTTCTACTGTACTCTTCTTGCACAGGATTGCTTTTGCAATAAGAGTTCTTTTGTGATTCCAGACAAATTCTATGATTGTTTTTTCAAAATCTGTAAAGAATGTATCTGGTAATTTGGTTTGGATTACTCCTTTCTTTCTTTCTTTCTTTCTTTCTTTCTTTCTTTCTTTCTTTCTTTCTTTCTTTCTTTCTTTCTTTCTCTCTCTTTCTTTCTTTCTTTCTT
>NW_006159530.1:6186318-6202107 GCF_000334495.1 Tupaia belangeri chinensis | reverse complement strand
TTCTTTCTTTCTTTCTTTCTTTCTTTCTTTCTTTCTTTCTTTCTTTCTTTCTTTCTTTTTTTCATTCTCTTTCTTTCTTTCTTTTTCTTTTTGGAGAATTTTTTTGCTATAGGGTGCATATGCTCACCAGAAAAACAGAGAAAGACAGAGAGATAGAAAGCAAGAAATCAACCCCCACCCCCGGGGGAACGGCCACAGTGCAATACCTTCTCCTCCATTCTCCTCTTGGGATCCTGGGCACACACGCATGCGTGCCCAGCATGAATTTAAGTCACCGGTTCTGGGACTCAAACTGTGGTTGACTACCTGGGAGTCCAGCAATATAGTCATTACACCAACTGCTGGTCCCTAGGATTGCTTTTTCTAAATTTGTGAAGGATGTCTCTGGTAATTTGGTTGGGACTGCATTAAATACGTAGATTAACTTGGGTAGAATTGCTATTTTGATTATATTAATTCTTCCAATTCAGGAACATGGGATGTCCTTTCCCTTTTTTGTGTCAGTTTTGATTTCTTTTTTCAGGTTGTTATAGTTTACCTTGCAAAGGTCTTTAACTCCTTCGGATACATTTATTCCTAGATATCTTATATTTTTTGTGGCTATGGTAAATGGGGATACTTTCTTCAGTTCTACCTCGGTCTGCTTGTTATTCGTATATAAAAATACTATGTGTTTTTGTAAGCTGATTTTGCATTCTGCTACTTTACTATATTAATTTATTACTTCTAGGAGTTTTTACATAGATATACTTGGATCTTCTATGTATACAATTATGTCATCTTCCAAAACAAATAATTACACGATTCCTTTTCATTTTACTCTCTTTTCTGATTGGATTGGTTAAGACTTCCAGCTCTACGTTGAAAAGGAGTAGAGAAAGTGGGTTGCCTTGTCTTCTAACAGTTTTTAGTGGAAAAGTTTTCAGCTTTTCCCCATTCCCTATGATGTTAGCTATAGGCTTTCCATAAACAGCTTGTATGGTGTTGAGAAAGGACCCTCCTATGCCAATTTTGCTGAGAATCTTAATCATGAAGGGATATTGTATTGTATCAAATGCTTTTTCTGCATTGCTTGATATGATCAAATGGTTTTTATCTTTCTTTCTGTTAATATGGTGTGTTATATTTATGATTTTACCTACGTTGAACCACTCTTGCATCGCTGGAATAAAGTCTATCTGCTTGTGATGTATAATCTTTTTAATATGTTGTTGTATATGATTTGCTAGTATCTGGTTCAGGTTTTTGCATCTCTATTCATCAGAATTATTGGTCTGTAGTTTTCCTTCCTTGTCATGTCCTTGTCTGTTTTGAGGATGAGGGTGATGGAGGCTTCATAGAATGAATTTGGGAGAATTCCTTCCTTTCAGATCTTTAAAAATAACTTGAGCATAATGGGAGGTAACTCTTCTTTAAGTTTTGTAGAATTCAGAAGTGAAGTCATCAGGACCTGAGATTTTCTTTCTTGGGAGATTATTACTGATTCAATCTCGGTTGTTATGGGTCTATTAAGGCTTTCTGTGTCCTTCTGATTCATTCTTGGTAGATTACATGTGTCCGGAAACTTGCCCATCTCATTTCGGTTTTCTTGTTTGTTGGTGTATAGTTGCTCATAGTGTCTTCTAAGGACGTTTTGTATTTCTATTGTGTCTGTTATAACATTGTCTGTTTCATGGCAAAGTTGATTTATCTGCTTCATTTCTCTCTTCTTAATTATTCTAATTTATGGTGTGTCAATTTTGTTTATCTTTTCAAAGAACCAGCTTTTGCTTTCATTTATTTTCTGTATAGGTTTTTTTTTATTTCATTTATTTCTGCATGAATCTTGATTGTTTCTCTTTTCCTGGTATATTTTTTCCAGTCCTTTGAGGCCTGATGTTGGATTGTTCATTTGCCATTTTCCTCTCTGTTTCTCATGTATACTAATTGCTATGAACTTCCTTCTTATGACTGCTTTTTCTGTGCCCGACAGATTATGGAAACTCATGTACTCATTATCATAGGTTTCCATAAATCTTATGAGTCTTAATTTCTTTACTAGTTATGAAGTCATTCAGGAGTAAGTTGTTTAGTTTCCATATAATTTTTTTTGTGCATTTTTTTCCTTAAATAAATATCAAGTTTAATTCTATCATGGTTGGAGAAGATGCGGGATATTGAGGACCATCAAGTGGCTTGGTGGTTAAGGCACTGGACATTCCCACATGGCTGACCATGGTTCAAGTCCCAGACCTTCTCTCTCTCTCTCTCTCTCTCTCTCTCTCTCTCTGTTTCTCTGGCCAAATTAAAACAAATGAACAAATAAATTGAATAAATAATTCTTAAAAAAAAGATGTTGCATATTGTTTCTATGCCTTTGAATCTGTAAAGTCTTGTTTTGTGCCCTATCATGTGATCAGTCTTCAAAAAGATTCCATGTGGGGGTAATAATGTATATTTTGTGATTTTTGAGTGGAGGGTTCTAAAGATGCTTGTCAAGTCCATTTGATTTATGGTTTCATTTTTATCCTTTATCTCTTTACTTATTTTTTTGTCTAGATAATTGGTCCAAAGGAGATAATGGGGTGTTAAGATCCCCAATAGTTAGTGTGTTGCAGTCTATCTCTCCTTTGAGATCTAGCAATCTTTCCTTCATGTATTTAGGTGCTCCTGAGTTGGGCGTATAGACATATATAAGTATTATAGCTTCTTGATGAATTAGTGCTTTTACTACTATATCATGTCCTTCTTTGTCTTTTCTTACATTATTTTTCTTAAAGTCTATTTTTTCTGAAATCAGCATTGTGACTTCAGCTTTTTTTGTTTACCGTTTGCATGGAATACCTTTTCCCAGCCCTTCAACTTTCAGTCTATGTATGTCTTTATCCATGAGGTGCATTTCTTCTAGGCAACAGATAGAGAGTTTCTATTTTTTTGTCCATTCGGCCAGTCTGTGTCTCTTGTTTGGGGAATGTAATCCGTTCACATTCAATGTTATTATCCATGTAACTGAATCTGCCCCAACGTTTAAGTTGGCTATTTTCACAGCAGCCTTTTATTCGCATTAATATTCAACATTATTATAAACATTTACAGACTTGTTCCTATCATTAAGTTAGCTAATTTCTTGTTTTGTTTTGTTTTTGTTCTTTGTTCTCTTATTTCTGTCTGTCTTTTTAGTTTTCCTGGTATAGCAGTCCCTTCAGAATGTATTAAAGAGCTGGCTTGTTGGTAAATTCTTTCAGGTTTTGTTTATTTGAGAATGTTTTTATCTTTTCTTCCCATATGAAGGATGACTTTGCTGGGTATAGTAATCTTGTTTGAAATGGTTTCTCTCTTAACACTTTGAATATATCTTCCCATTTTTTTCTTACTTGCATTATTTCCAATGAGAGGTCTGATGTTAGCCTAATGACCTTTGTAAGTAACTTGATATTTTCTTTTACCAATTTTAGTATCTTGTCTTTATCTGTGGTTTTGACCAGTCTGGCTATGATGTGCCTTGGACAGGATCTTCTTGGGTTGATTCTATATGGGGTCTTTTGTATTTCTTGGATCTGGTTGAGTGCTTCTCTAGACTTGGGAAGTTTTCTTCCAGGATTTCATGTAGTAGATTATCAAAGTCCTTATTCTTTTCTTTTCTTTTCTTTTTTTCTGAGAGGATTTTTTTTGCTATAGGGCATGCGTGCTCACCAGAAAGACAGAGAGAGATAGAGAGACAGAAAGTGAGAAATCACACCCAAGTGGGGATGGCCATGCTGCAATCGCTTCTCCTCCATTCTCTTCTTGGGATCTTGGACACGCACGCACACGCGCCCGGCATGAGTTTAAGCCACCAGGTCCAGGACTTGAACCACGGTCAACTACATGGGAGTTCAGCAACATAGCCATTACACTAACTGCTGGTCCCAAAGCCCTTGTTATTTTCTTCATCTCCTATACTAATTATCTGAATCTTTGAACATTTAATGGTATCTAGTATTTCTTGTATATTGTCCTTTTTTTGGTTATTTTTTCAATCTTTTTGGTAATGTTTTCTAGGTTAGAAGTTTTGTCCTCTACATCCAAGATTCAATCCCTTGCGTGATCTAATCTGCTTTTAATACTTTTAAGGGAGGTTTTGATTCCTTTATTATAGCCTTCATCTCTAATAGTTCCATTTGTTTCTTTTTTTATGGTGTGTAATTCTTTCAAATCATGGAAGAACTTCCTCATCTTCTGAAGCTCATTGTCTTTTTTCTCTTGCAGCTCATTCAGTTTTGTTATTATATATATTCTGAATTCTTTATCTGACATTTCTATGAGTTCTGTTGTACTGTTTCAAGATGATGAGGAATTGTTCTTTTCTCTTGGGGAGAGATACTTTCTTGGTTTCTCATATTTTTTGTGCCTCTGCACTAGTTTCTGGTCATCTGATGAATTATAAGTTTCTTCCTAATTTCTGTACAACTGTTGCTGGAACTGGATATTCCAATGGTCTCCCAGTTTCTTGAGGACAGGTTATCTTGGGGCTGAGCTGCAGGGTTTCAGCAGAGGAAGAAAGTAGGGGCTTCGTGGCATGAGTTCCACACATGCACTTCAGGAAACTATGATTTTGAAAGTATTCTTGAGTGGGCAAAAGGCAGACAGAGGTCTAAGGTGATCTCCTGGAAGTGGTGGGGAGACAGTGCAGTTCCCAAGGTGATCTCTGACTTCAGTCCTCACTGGCTTTCACTGCCACTGCCAAGCAGGAGCTGAGAATGATCCAGTAGAACATTTCTTAGCTGGTCTGGGGACCCATGTGCTCCTGCTGCCCAAATGACTTTGGAATGGAAGAGGGGCCAGAGAACTTTATCCACATTCTCATTTGTACTTCTAGGGTCAGTCTTTTTTTTAAAGTTTATTTATTGAGAGAGAGAGAGAGAGAGAGAGAGAGAGACCTGGCCATTTATCCTCATACCACAACCCACTGTCAGTTCCAGCCAACCTAGATTACCCATCATGCTTAGGAATGTTTCAGGACACAAACCCAGAACCTTTTCTATGTGGGTTCAGTTGCGTTATCACTGCTGCCACTTGACCCTAGTTTGACCTTTTTCTTTTCTTTTTTTAACTCTTATAAAATAATCTGTGGGGCAGCAGAGGGCATGGAGTTTATGGTGGCTGGATTTCACATGGCCTACTGGACAGTTCAAGTCCCAGACCCAGCAGTATAAAAAGCATACTGGGCACATGTGACTGAAATTCCCCAAATCTTGACAGGAGAATGGAGAAGAAAGGACTGCAGTGTGGCCATTTTCCTGGGGCATGCTTTCTCACTTTGTCTCTCTGTCTCCCTCTGTCTCCTATAAGTGCATGCACCCTGTAGCAAAAATGTTTTAAAAAGTTGTAAACACTTAAATAATTTATAATCAAATCAACATTTTTTAGTGGACATATTTAGCGTGCTAGAGGCCTACAATAATTGGGAAGCACTGGGACTCAGAAGAGTGTAGGTGTAATTCCCAGGAAGTGAAAGTATGAAGACTTTCCCCCCACTAATGATTATCTATAATATTATTATACAGATACAAGGAACTGTAGAATGAGGCAAAAAGTTGATGATGGAAGATTGTCTGAAAATTATTTGTAAGGTTTAGATAGAAAAACATGATATATCCTAAATTTAGATGTAAATAACAGCAAACTAAGAAGTTAGCCTTACATGGTCTCTGGGATATCAAGACTAACCATGGTGATGAGGGTTCCTAGGCCAATGTTATGTTCCTATCCTTACACTCCTTTGCTGGGGGGCTCCAAGATGCTGAGGGGATACCACATAGTCCTACAGACAGTGATGGTCAACATTGTCAATGAACGTAAGTGTTAAACTCCACACTTCCTAATATAGTCTTTCGACAAGATCATAACAGGAAGTTGGAATTCTGATAATACAGCAGTCACAATGCCAAGCTGAAATGCCTCAGTAAGTACTCCACTGGCCTTAAACACAGAAATGATATGACTCAGCCCCATTAGTCTTGTTTATAAAACCCACTTCCAAGCTTAGAGGATCCAGAATCAAGACTGCGTGAAGAATAGAATGGCATCATTAGCCTCCTATATCCCTAGAAGAAAGCTCTACGTGGTGCAGAAGTATTCACATGTACACATTCAAGTTCTGCAGGCAATCGGGCTTCTCACAGGAAAGCATGAAGATCTTTTTTTTTTTTTTTAAGAGGTTTTTCACTATAGGGCGCATGAGCTCGCCAGACAGACAGAGAGAGACAGAGAGACAGAAAGCGAGAAATCTCCCCCTAGAGGGGATGGCCATGCAACAATCCCTTCTCCTCCATTCTCCTCTTGGGATCTTGGGCACGCACGCACACGTGCCCGGCATGAGTTCTAAGCCACCGGGTCCAGGACGCGAACCGTGGTCGACTACGTGGGAGTCCAGCGACATAGTCATTACACTAACTGCTGGTTCCCCGAAGATCTTTAAAAAGTTAAAAAGCAATGAGACCCTGGCATTTGACAGACAATGGATGAATATGGAAGATTTAATGCTAAGTGAAGCAAGTCAGGCTATGACAGAGAAGCATTGCATGTCTCCCTCAGTATATACCAAACAACGGCACTTTATGGCACAACCTGAAATACTGGAAGGCATCAAGGCATGGAGAACAACTGTGGAACTAGAGACAGTGTGGGAGGAGGACGGGAAATGGGGGAGTATGGGGGCATCAAGAGAAGAAGAGAGAAGCAAAATGTTTACGGGACACAAACATGGAAAATGATCTGTTGATGATAATATGTACATAATATCTCAGATTAAGCTGATATACAGTATTAATGATGGGAAAATTCATTTGGTATGTTGTAATGATACACAGTGTCATTGAATGTAAAAAAAATAAGAAAAACAAAACAAAACTAAGACAAGAAGAAAGCATTCCTCTGGGGATTTCCCAGTCTCGACATGATGGTAGTTCAGGGGGCCTGCTGTCCCACTATCTCCACAGCTGTGTGCATGCCATTGGTCAAAGATCAAGATCTCGTTTGCATCCCCGACTTCCCCAGGAGCACAGGATGCAGCAGAGAATTGCAGTAATCCTGGTATCTAACGTTAAAAGGCGCCTTGCTAAGATGTGCCATTCATGTTTTAGTTGTTCGCTCCTCATGACCCCTCTGTTTGGCCGAGGGTTACTGTCCACACGTCTCAGATGGAAACACAGACACTCAGTTGGGTGAGGCAGCTTGCCCAGTGTTACTTGTGGTGCAGCAGTAAGAGGTAGAACTGGGATTTGAACCCAGGTAAGTTTGACTGTGAAGGTGGAGACTTCCAGCAACAGTGACTGCCCTAGACTCCCCAACACTGCTTGTATTTTTGAGACTTGAATATGAAGAAAGAGTCAAGATTAGTGTGACTAAAACTTTAGTCAATGCAGGTCTGAGACAGAACAGCAGAAAGCTATTCATGATTTATCATATGTTTTATATATATATATATTGACTATGACATTTAAATATTAAAATATTATACTTTGTATAGGAAGGAAGAAATCAAAAGGCTTTAAAAAGAAATAAATGATGAACATAGAAGGGATACTGATGACCCGCCAAATGACAAGTGGGATTTTATTGTAAGATGGCATTAGGAGCTCAGTTGTGGTGGTGCAGCTGCTAAGACACCATCTCTGCAGGTTCAAATAGTCCATCCAGAGACCAGGCACTGAGGCACACACCTGTGATCCCAGCCAGTCAGGAGGCAGAGGGAGAAGAATTGCAACATGGTGAGACTCTGTGGTTAAGAGAATGAATGAGCAAGTAAAGGCACAAATGAAGAAATGCAATGGCATTTGGCTGGCTCATAGGCAGCCCGCTCTCCCTATCTGCCACTCTGACTTGGTCCTGGGAATTCTACAAGACAAAACACTGTGAAGCTGTTCAGGGCTGCAGTCTTCTTTTTTCTATACTGATTCCTATATGCAGTTCTCAGAAGACAGTGAACTCAGACTAGTAGTGACAGCCTTGGGAATGAGGGTGGTATCCTGAGAGATGGAGTGTCCACACACAAAGCTCCACAGGTGGAGTGAAAATAGGAAGACTTTTTTTCTGTTGGTTCATATTTAAAATTTGTTATAAGGCACATGTGCTCCCTGAAGGGAGAAAGGGAGCATGGGGATGAAAAGGCAACCCCCACCCCAGAGAGAATGGCCATGCCTCAATCCCTTCTCCTCTATTTTCCTCTCAGGATATGGGCACACACACACATGTGCCTGGTGTGAGTTTCAAGCCTCCAGATCTGAAACTCCAACTATAGTAGGTCATGTGGGAGTCCAGTGATGTAGCCATTACGCCATCTGCTGGCCTGCCCAGTGTGTCTTTCAAGCTGCAGAGTCCTGGGCTTGAACTGCACAGTTGACAGCCATGTGGGATCCAGCTCCCTTTACCACCACACCTGGCTGGCCCAGGAAGGTTTTGACACTGTCATTTTTCATGTGTTTTGCAAATTCAGCTTCTCAGAATCAGATGTTAGAAGTAGTGAAATATAATTTTTTTCCTGCTGAAATTCTGAATGATGGCTAAAAGCAGGAAAATGAACTGGATGCTGAGCTAATCAACCTGCTCTTCAACTTCTGTTCTGAGAAGAGATTCTGACACCACCTAAAAGGTCAGGCAGGACAACAACAGTGGATTATGTAGAACGATGGAAATAGCTAACACTGGGGGCTTACTGAAATGAGTTGCAGGCAGGTCACAAGGGAATCTGTGACGTGCTGCCATACTTGAAGTAAGAATGGAGACATTCTTTACACACCTTGACACAGAATTAACTGGAAACACAATGAGCTTGCCAGCTGCTTTCCAAGTTATCTACCTTGATGTTATATGAAGTTTTTTACTAAAGAATTTTACATTAAGATTATATGGGACTTAAATAGAGAGGTAAGACATTTGAGGAACACAGAAATGGAGGATTGTCTGTTGATAACATGTATGATATCTTCAATTGGACTGGTGGCAAGTGGATTCATGTTGGGTGAATTCATTTTACAAGATGTAGTATTGTACAGTGATGGAATGCATAAAATAAAATAATAGTAATAAAAGATTACATGAGACCGGTAGATGGTGTAGTAGTTAAGACACTGGACTCTCATGTGATCAACAGCAGTTCAAGTCCTGGACCTACTGGCTTGAAATTCATGTCAGGTACATGTGTGCGTGTACCCAAAATCCTGAGAAGAGAATGGAGACGAAAGAATTGCAACGTGGCCAACCCCCCAGGGGTTGATTTCTTGCTTTCTATCTCTCTGGTGAGCACATGTGCCCTGTAGCAGAAAAATCTCTCAAAAAAAGATTATAAGTAGGTCCATAAGTGTGATTGAAATAATAGCTAACATTTATGTAGTTAGAAACATAACTTTTTTTGAGTACTCATTTTGAATGGGAGGTACTATTTTATTTATTATTTTTTCAAATGAAATTTGTTTACTTATTTCTTCAAAGAGAGAGAGAGCAGGAGACAAGTACCTGTCAACAGGCCTGCAACCACAAGCTGCCCCTGATCTCAACGTCAGGCATGCACAGGGACGCCCTGGGACATGAACCCAGGCCCTCCCCATGTGGGTCCAGTTGCATAACTGCTGTGCCACCATCTGGTCTCAATGTGTGCCAGGGTCCAGCCTTGGCGGGGGTGAATTGACTCGTCGGAGGTGGCAAAGGAAAGGAAGACTAAGGCCTCGGTGCCTTTTTCATGCACGTCTTCAGTTGGACACCTCCCAGAGATCGCTCTCTGAAGAGTAACCACTGCCAGGAATTATCGTGCCTTTTTATTGAAAATGTGATATATGCGAGTAAATGGGTGAGTGGCTACGTGTTCTAATTATTAGCTCATAAAGTTTTAACAATAGGGAACACAGGTTCTATTCATGGTTGGATAAAGGTGGGTCTACTGCAGTTCCGCAATTGTTCGTTTGATGTAGCTGGGTCTCCATGGAATGCAGTTTTGGGAAAGCAGCTCCAGTGAGCAGAGATAATTATCAGCTGATGAGACGTGGCAGCCTTCTTGTGATTACCGAGCACGATGCTGAGAAAAGAAAATCTCAAGTATAGATATTAGTTCTTATGGATCTCAATAAAGAATGATAACTTACATAATTTTATAGGGATCTAAAACTTAATTTAAGGAATCCTAATATATTTATCTATTTCACTTGGTGAGGGTGGGAGTGTCCTGGGCCAGTTTCAGCCTAATCCTATTTTACGTAAAGAAAAGATTGTCTTTAAGCTTATGTTAAATGTATCTTGAAGGGCCTTCCAAAGGTCAAGATTATTTCTGCCTAGATAGAACTTCAGCCCACCCTCTATTGTGACCACGGAGATAAAGCATTGTAATTGACAGTAGGTGATCAGGGCCGAGGGGAGTGGTCAGGGGACTTTTGGGAAAATCTCATCACATACTCAAGAGAGCTATGTAATTTTTTATAGTAGTATCATAGTAGTATATTAGAGAGTCAGAGGGGGGTCGCTTCCCAGCAAGGATGTTACAGTTTCTGGAGCATACAACAAGCGGCCTTGCCAAACATATTGAGTGGACCCGAGCTTTGTTCTTAGGTCGGGGGGCATACAGCAGTGGCCTTGCCAATGTGCTGAACTGACCGGAAGCAGTGCTCAAAGGTCAAGAGCTCAAAACAGATCCTGGGGCCCTACTGGGTCAGACTCTTTCATCAGCAGGTACCGTTTTTTGATTTTTGTTTATTTTATTCATGACAGTATGTGGATGCACCTTAGAGAGAGAGAGAGGAAGAGAGAGATAGAGAGACACCCTCTGCAGGGTCTCATCGTGCCAGGATCTCCTGCCCCCCGCCTGCCAGCCTGTCAGGATGGTGGGACGTGCACATGTGCCTGGTGCATTTTCAGGCCTCCTGTGGTTGGGCATGTGCCTTCTGCTCCTGTAGTTCACTTTCCTACCAACTACACCACCAGCTTGGCTAGGAGGTATTATTTTAAACATGTTCAGTGTATTCATTTATTTAAAATGAAATGGGCACTATGTTATCACCCCCATTTTACAGGTGAGGAAACTGAATATAATGAGGGAACATTGCTTGCCTAAAGACACATGCTGGGAAATGGCAGAGCCAGGATTCGAACTCAAAGCTGTCTGGCTCCAGAGCACAAGCTCTTAGGAGTTAAACTAAACTGCCTCTATATTGGAATGAGGAATAGCTTAGGCAGAAGAATTAGTTTCTAAGAGTCCCTGAAGATCTGGAGAAATTAAATACTTCAGGTATAGAATCTACTCTTGCTGAAGTAGGTTTAGTCACTAACTACTGACCCTGTCCCTGTTCAAAGACAGCAGGAAAATGACTGTATTAATAAAACAGAGCGTCAAAACAGCTGATTCAGGGAGACATTCCCTCAATGGTTACCTGCTACATTGTACCACAACATCTGTCTGATTTTTCACCTTTTAACAAAGGTAGCATAATGTCATAGATTCAAATCACCTCCAGTCCATGAGCACACATTTTAATAATCATCTTTAAAATGTTGAGCATCATTAATATTAAATTATTAGAGGAAAGAAAGCAAATCCTGGAGTGTCTTTTATAATTTTGACTTTTTAGAATATTTGGCAGTTTAAATTTTTTCTGAACTCTATTTAGAGAAGGTATTTGAAATAATGTGATTTTTTTGTTTGTTTGTTTTGCTATAGGATGCATGTGCTCACTGAGGGAGAGAGAGAAAAAGAGAGGGAGATGAGAAATCATCTTCCAAGGGGATAGCCATGCTGCAATCCCTTCTTCTCCATTTTTCTTTTGGGACCTTGGGCACACACACACACATGCACCAGGCATGGTTTTCAAGCTGCTGGGTCTGGGAATGGTACAGTCAGCCATGTGGAATCCAGTACCTTAACCTCTGTGCCACTTGCTGGCCCATGATGTGAAGTTTTAATAAAAGAGTGGCTTCTGAAAAACGCTCACTAATATTAGCACTAATATGCTTAATTAGCTAATATAAACACAACGTATACTAATATATACTTAACATAGAAATGCCTGAAGCTGAGGCCACTCTCCACTGAAATCTCTTGTGTGAGGTAACCACAGCAAGGTCTCTCTCGCTCTTTGCTGGCCCATGATGTGAAGTTTTAATAAAAGAGTGGCTTCTGAAAAACGCTCACTAATATTAGCACTAATATGCTTAATTAGCTAATATAAACACAACGTATACTAATATATACTTAACATAGAAATGCCTGAAGCTGAGGCCACTCTCCACTGAAATCTCTTGTGTGAGGTAACCACAGCAAGGTCTCTCTCGCTCTCTCGCACTCAAACCACAGCAAGGTCTCTCTCGCTCTCTCGCACTCAAACCACAGCAAGGTCTCTCTCGCTCTCTCGCACTCAAACCATAGCAAGGTCTCTCTTTCTCTCTCACATGTTCTGGTATCCTCAAGTGATTTCCTACTTACCTTTTTCCTGAGTTATAACTTAGAAATTGTATATAATAAATCTATCTAAAACACGTTGGAATTTTTATCTAGGCTAAAATTAGCAAATGTGAATGAAAAGGAAGAGGACAGGTGCGTTGCCTGGAAAGATTAGAGAAAAAAGTGAAAGGAGGTCCAGTTGGAATAGAAACGTGAAAACACATGTCCTTGGTGACGGGACAAGCAAACAAGTACTCCAGTCCAGAGCTATTATCTCTCTTTTTAAAGTAAAGGTTATTTATCCCACAAAAAAGAGACAGAGTGAGAGACAGGCACCTCCAACCCCGGTCTTCACATCTCGACCCACTCCAGCATCAGCCGGCCTGGATCACAGTCATCACACCCCCGTCATGCACAGGGAGGTCTTGGAACTCAAAGAGTACATGCTCAAGTACAAAAAGCTGTGATCAAAACTACTGCCTTCAGTGCTGCCCTCTTCCAGACATTTCTACAGACTATACTATGGATAGTTATAAAAATTTCTGTTCTAAGAAATAATATTTAGCAAAGATTCTTCAAAGACAGCAGGAAAATGACTGCATTAATAAAACATACCAAGGAGGTAAACTGGTGAATGTTGGGAAACCAGAAGGCAATGAATGGCCTGCTTCATATTTGAGGGCTTCTGTTGCAATTAGGCTGAAGATGTCACGGTTTGTGTGTGTGTGTGTGTGTGTGTGTGTGTGTGTGTGTGTGTATACACTTTTTTTGTTTGTTTTGTTTTTTAGGGTTTTCACCATAGGGAGTGTGCACTTGCCAGAGAGAGACAGAGATGGTGAGAGGGAAAGTGAGAAGTCACCCCCCCCCAGGGGGGATGTCCATGTCACAGTCCCTTCTCCTCTGTTCTCCTTCTGAGATTTTGGGTAAGTATGCATTATTTTTAAGATGCCAGGTCTGGGACTCGAACCTCAGTTGTCTATGTGGGAGGTCAGCACCTTAACTTCCACACTACCTGCTGGCCCTGAACAATATCTTTATTATAATACAGTGTCCTCACTTATAAGAATGTCGAGTGGAAACTCCTACCTCATTTTAATACTAACATAGTTATTGTTTTCCTTAGTAATTGGTCTGTTTTTAATCTCATGAGTCCAGTCATTTGGTTTTCCTTTTGGTTTGGTTAATAAAAAATTAAACTTGGGGCCAGCAGTTGGCCTAGTGGTTATGTTGCTAGACTCCTGCATGGCTGACAACGGTTCTAGTCCTGGACTTGGTGACTTGAAAACCAGCCTGGGCATGTGTATGTGTATGCTGAAGATCCCAGGAGGAGAATGGAGGGGAAGGGATTGCAGTGTGATCAACCCCTTGGGGTGACTTCTCATTTTCCCTCACTGTGTCTGTCTCTATCTCTCTCTGGTGAGCACATGTGCCCTAAGGCAAAAAAAACCAAACAAACAGACAAACAAAAAAACTTCTGAGTAAAAAAAGTCCAAGTCAAATTTGGGGCCCACTCGTCACCTTGTCACACACGTATATAGATCATTACAGAGAATATATTTTTCCCTAAAATCTTTATTTTTTGAGATTTTCCAATTTCCAAAAGGGTTGAAAGAAAAAATAAATCAATGAACTCTTGTGCACCTTTTACCTAAAATCACTAGTTGCATATATTTTGTCCCTTTCATTTTCTCTATTACACACACTCGCTTTTTCCTTCACCTTTTATAAATAAATGGTAGCTTTGATACTTTTTTCCTACTTTTGCACACATCTTCTAAAAATAAGAATGTTTTACTACGTAACTATAACACCTTTATTATATCAGATATTACTAACATTAACTCAATAAGGTAATCAAATGTTCCGTGCATATTTAAAGTTCTTCAGTTGTACCCGAACTGTCAATCAGTGTTCAAATACTGCATTTGATCATTGCGCGTTTGAAGTTTCCGCTAACGTGCAACATTTTTCCTGACCTTCTCCCTTAGTTCATTTTCTTTATAGCATAGGCTGTCCTTTCCAATGCAAATAAGATGTCTGGAGAATGTTGCACCCCCTTCATTTTTCTGATTACTCCACATGATTACATCCTAGCAATGTATTTATTAATATTATTAATAATGATGGCATCAATACTAGATTGGTGATGTTAGACTTCTTACTGCATCAAATTAGTCATTGCTAACTTTCTGGGTGACTTTATTTTAATAGTGTTTGATCATTTGGTTAAGGGGGAACTGTCAGATTTTTCCAAAGAAAAGACACATTTTCTCTGTGTAATAAACATGCTTTCTGGAGGGTAATACTTTGAGACTACAGAATGCACTTTTGAGCTTTATTCCTGGTGTATTTATTTTGCCTCTATCCTTGCTTTTATATTGAATTCTACTTTTAATTACTCTCCCACTCATATTTTCTGTATACCTGTATGCCACTTCAAATTATTCCTAAAATAAAGTGAAGATAAGATATGCATCTTCAAACATCTCTTCACATGAGAGGACTTCAAAGATTCATGGAAAAATGGAATTAGAGTACGAGTTTATTTTAGTGGAAAAGGTAGTGAAATGTGTGCATCATTTTTCATATTAAGTATTTTCCGCGAACTTTTGTAAGGCACCCATAAAACACTGGGGAAAACCATTATTGGGAAGGTACCCATAAAACACTGGGGAAAACCATTATTGGAGTATATATAGTTTTTCATTAAGTATTCATATGCGAGCTATTCAGTCTAATGTCTTTTCCCATATAGTCAACCCTCTCTGATACAATTCAAATAAAAATACCTGTTCTCTAGCTCCTTAAGTATCTATGTCAGGCGAGCTTAATTATATATCACTTGTATGATGACTAACATGGGAACAGAGAGCAAAAAGACAGCACAGAGACTTTTGACCCAAAACAGACTAGAGGAAGAAGGCCTCGTGTGTTCGATCTCACATGTTCTCAGGGGTTTGAGGATCCGGTCTCTCTGAGTGAGGATGGCTTGTTGTGCTCCAGCCCATTTTCCTGGCCCTTGTAGACAGTACTGATATGGGGTACAGGGCCCAAAGAAGACCTCCATGGCCAGCTTTGTATCCCAGAGGAAGAGAGAGAGCAAGTTGGGCTTGACCCCTAGTTCAGTGGCAATCTCATCCATGTAGCTGATGTACTGCACCCGGTGTGCGACTCGGGCTTTGCACAAACCTGGAAAGAGAAGGAAAGCGTTATTGAAGCTCCATGTCGGATTTCAGTCACAATGCCCCCCTGAGTTACCATTGGGTTTTATTTCTGCTTCCTTTATTGACTCCTACTCATCAGATCATCTTAATTTCATACATATGACTTAACCTCCTTAGAATAATTCAGTCTAGGGACCAGCAGTTAGCGTAATGGCTATGTCGCTGAACTCCCATGTAGCTGAC
>NW_006159530.1:6177140-6185684 GCF_000334495.1 Tupaia belangeri chinensis | reverse complement strand
GCAGCTCTTCAGGGTCTTCAGGGTCGTCTGGAGACTGTGCGGTGTTTCAGCTCTTTGGGCTCTTCAGTTGTCGTCCTCCTGGTCATCGTCTGTGTCGTCTGTGTTGTCTGTGTTGTCTGCTTACTGTGGGCCAGGCATCGTGGTTATATACACACTGGTGGGCTGTGATTGGTTGTAAATGGGGGGCCGTGATTGGTTGTTAACAGTGGGTTATGATTGGTTGCTTTTGGACCAATCATGAGGTGCCAGATATGCAAATCTGAGGGATTCTAGTGGCCAATCAGAGCAAGGTTTCGAAGGTCAGGTTTTGAAGGGAAGCCAATCATGGCTTTTGGCATTTGTAATTGTTTCTGAGAAACCAGTTGACTTGCTGGTGCGCAGCCTCCCACAGTACAGGGCCCAAAGAAGACCTCCATGGCCAGCTTTGTATCCCAGAGGAAGAGAGAGAGCAAGTTGGGCTTGACCCCTAGTTCAGTGGCAATCTCATCCATGTAGCCGACGTACTGCACCTGGTGTGTGACTCGGGCTTTGCACAAACCTGGCAAGAGAAGGAAAGTGATATTGAAGCTCCAAGCCGGATTTCAGTCACAAAGCCCCCCTGAGTTACCATTGGGTTTTATTTCTGCTTCCTTTATTGACTCCAACTCATCAGATCATCTTAATTTCATACATATGACAACCTCCTTAGAAGAATTCAGTTAGCGTAATGGCTATGTCGCTGAACTCCCATGTAGCTGCCTGCGATTCGAGTCCCGGACCCGGTGACTTAAACTCACGCTGGGTGCATGTGCGTGTGTGCCCAAGATCCCGAGAGGAGAATGGAGGAGAAGAGATTATGATGTGGCCATGCCCCCTGGGGGGTGATTTCTTGCTTTCTGTCTCTCTGTCTCTGTCTTTCTGGCCAGTGCATGTGCCCTATAGCCAAAACCTCTCAAAAAAAAAAAAATGAAGAAGAATTCAGTCTAGGTACTAGATGTGAATCCCTGATGTTTTGAAAGTTCCCAAATTACCCAGTATAGCAACAGTCATGCAGGAAGGGCTGAATAAGTGAGTGGACAAAGCCTTCCCTTCCAGGCACAGAATCCTGGTTAATGATATAAACTGAGTAGTGAGGAATGTATGTGTTGAGTAGAAAAGAGTGTTAAACTCCCGGGAATGGCAAGAGGCATGGTGTCTAAGATGGCTGGATCTCACATATCTGACCTTGCAGTTCGAGTCCTAGACCCAGCAGCCTGAGAAATATGCCAGGTATGTGTGCATGTGTGGCCAAAATCCCAAGAGGAGAATGGAGGAGAAGAGACTGCAATGTGGCCATCCCCTCAGGGGGTGATTTCTTTCCCTCTCTCTGGCAAGAACATGTGTCTTATAGCAAAAACAAAAAAGAATCAATAAACTCCATTGCTCACTTCATGCTTCCAATTTGCATGAAACAGCCTTTCCATATATTGATTCTAGACATAAGTCCTGCTCTTAAAAATTCCTAGACAGTATAAATAACATTTTGCTTACTTTTTAATGACTTGGTCCTTCCATTTACTCGGAAATGAAAATCCACACTGCTAAATCACTCTTAGGTGAAAGAGGAGAAAACACTGGAGTTACAGACTACTGACTTTTTTTCCCCATAAGGCACGGGCTCTGACTGTAGAGAGACAGTTAGAGGGAAAGTGAGAAATGATACCCTCGGGAGGATGGCAACACCACAGTCCCTTCTCTTCCATTCTCCCCCTGGGATTTTTGTCACTCTTGCACACATGCCTGGCATGATTCCAAGCTGCCAGGTCTGGTACTTGAACCGTGGTTTGCCATGTGGGAGCCCAGCACCTTAGCCACTACACCACCTGCTGGTCCCTGGCTATGGACATTGTTAAAAATATCAAAACTTTTTCAAATGTTGGGAAGAGCTAAATTAGTATTATTCAAGAAAAAAAATTAAAAAGATAAATGAGGCAAGTATCTAAATCAAGAAGTTAGAAAAGCACACAAAGCAAGGCTAAGAAAAACAGTAAGAAGTGATTAATTCACGTGAAAGGCTAAATTTATAAATTTGAGAAAAATAATTGACAAATCTTAAAAGAAACTATTTTAAAAACAAAGAGTAAAATAATCAAATATCTTGAAGGTTTAATCAAGAAAAAAATAAATTATATATATATAAATTTCATATATATGAAATTTTATGCAAAGACATGGGAGAAGTCAAATTAAGAAAATATTCTGTATAATTACATGTTTAAATTTGCAAAATTAGGGCTGGCCACGCAGCTCAATGGCTGTGCTTTAGGAGCGGAATTCCACATGGCCAGCCATAGCTCAAACCTCAACTTCAGTGGCCTGAAAATGCACCAGACATGCCGAACTCCTGAAGAGAAGGAGAAATGGGAGAAAAGAGACTGCAACATGACCATTCTCAGTTTGAGGGCGACCTCTCTCTCTCTCTCTCTCTCTCTCACAAATGCATTCACTCTCTGGTAAAACAAAACAAACAAACAAAAAACACCCCAAAACAAAAAACACCCCCAGAAACAAACAAAAAAAACCAACTTAGATTAAATTGATAACTTTCTAATAAAATAAGTTTTTATATTGAACACAGAAGAATTGAGCCATACCAATAATGCCAGAAAAAAAATAGCAAATATGTTCTAAAATTATTTCTAAAATAAGTGCTAGGTTCTAGTATTTATGTTAATAATTTATTTCAAATTTTCAAGTAACATGGTTAAGACTACCTAAGTTGCTTCTGACCACACAAAAGCACTCAAAACTCCCCCTTCAATTTGTAAGGTTGGTATAAGCTGGATAGCACCATAGAGCCAAAATAGGAAAAAAAAGGGGGGAGAGAAAGGAAATTGTAGGCCAATCTTATCTATGACGATGGTTTCAAAAAACTAAATAAAATGATATTAAATAAAAATTAACAGTATTTAAAAATAATCATAGACCTTGACCAAGTAATTTTTATTCCTAGAAATTAAGAAATGTTTGGTTTTAGGAAGTATATTACAGTATTTCATGGCACCAACATGGTAGAAATAGTAGAAATCCATGTCATTTTAGAATATGGTCAAAAGGGGGAACCAGCAGTTAGCGTAATGGCTATGTCGCTGGCCTCCCACGTAGTCAACTGTGGTTCGCGTCCTGGACCCGGCTTAAAACTCACGCCAGGCGCGTGTGCGTGTGTGCCCAAGATCCCGAGAGGAGACTGGAAGAGAAGGGATTGCAGCGTGACCATCCCCTCTGGGGGGTGATTTCTCGCTTTCTGTCTCTGTCTCTCTCTGTCTGGTGAGCGCATGCGCCTTATAGCGAAAAACCTCTCAAAAAAAAAAAAAAAGAATATGGTCAAAAGGTATGTGATGTAAGCTAACTTCCATTGCCTCGCATAAGGTAGGAATAGGCTGCTTTCTCACCCTCTGGTAGACAATGCCTTACTTAATGGTGAAACGTAGAGGTGGTCTCAGCAAAATCAGAACTAGGACCAGAATATTGCTGTTCTTCTTTGTTATCTAAGATCATCCTGAAAATTACAGCCAAGGTAGTAACATGAGAAAAAATATATATGATTATTGGAAAAGGGCAAAATGACAGTATTTTTATTGTCTACCTAGCAAAAAGCTATCTATTATAACCAACAAAACTAGAATTTGGTTACAAAATAAATGAACTTAACTCAATAACTTTCCTGAGAACCAGAAATAATCAGCTAGAAAATACAAAAGGAACATCTTTTATTTTGGCAGCAGAAATATAAACTGCTATGAATAAACTTAAGTATTGAGTTAAAAGCTCATAGAAAACACGTGATATTTACATCTCATACTTAGTTGCAGAGTCCGTTTTAGCAGTTTCATTATGAAATTATAAGATTACTTTATCATTCCTTCCAAAGTTTCCCTAAAGACGCTCTTAGAATGTAAGTTTGATGCAGAGCATACACAGCAGGTGTTTAACAAATTGAAATAAACAGGCATCTTTTTTTTTTTTTTTAAGTTTTTGCTATAGGGCCTGACCCCATAGCAATTTTTTATTTGACCATACATTTGAAAAGTATTTTTCTTTCCCTTGGATTCTGAATTTAGCTAATTTCACATGTAGTTTCTGTGATCTCTGTTCTTATAATAGGCAAAGGAACTCTTCTTTCTTGATGGTCCTTGGTTTTGGGAATTGCTCACTGCACAGACTTACACCCCTATGGTGCTCAACAAGCGATGAGACTGTTTCAATGGGCATTTTAACACCTGTAGCCCATTTACATTCTTTTTTTTTTTTTGGAGAGGTTTTGCGCTTGCGCTCGCCAGACAGACAGAGAGATCGGGATCCTGGGCATGCACGCACACACGCCTGGCGTGAGTTTAAGCCACCGGGTCCAGGACTCGAACTGGTTGACCACGTGGGAGTCCAGCGACATAGCCATTACGCTAACTGCTGGTCCCCCGTTTCCATTCTTCACCACGATATCACTGAGCTGAAATGATCTCAGAAAATCCCATTTGGGTGCAAAGCACATGATGTGAAAATCAGAAAGCTCTATCTAAACAGATTTTATTTACTTTAGCCAACAATTTAGTTTCTTACTCTTCTGCCATTTTCTTTTTCCTGTTGTTGATGTGAGCTATCATGTCTCTCACTGAGGGTAATTTCTTCAGTCCTAAGAAAAAGAGGGAGAAATTTGAGGACTGCCAGGAAGGCTGGGGAAGAAAGTACATGAAAGAAATGGTTTAGAGAGGAAATAGTGAACAATAATCAGATTATGAAACTGATGACCAATGCCCTTCTCAAAAAAAATTCCCAAGGAAGATACTTTCCTTTCTGTTGTTCTCAGGTCGTCAGGAAGAAAAATCACCCTTCCCTTACAAGAACATTTCATAGCTGTTCCTCACTTTGAATCTATAATCAAAATTCTTGAGTATTAAGAATTAACATTGACATCTTTTTAAATCTTTTAGAGACTTTCAGACTCTACTCTCTCAATGGGACCAGAATGATGGTGCGGTGGTGGGACACAATGCTCTGAAGGTAATCCTATGTGGGAGGTTCCCAGTTCAAACCTAGAGTCCTCCCTGAGTGCACTGGGCAGGTGTGGAACTGTGATCAAGGACTGGCTGAGGCTTGGGACAGACTGTGGCATTGGGACATTGTTGGGGGTGTTGTCTCTCTCTCTCTCTCTCCTCTCTCTCTTTGTTGTTCATTGAAGAAACAATTTCTCTCATTATCTGATTAAATCCTGGACTGGAGCTCACATCTCAAAAGCACTTTTTCTCAGTCTTCAAGCGATCAGAAGGAACCCTCAGTTCTCGTTATGTATTCATATGATGGAAAATGTCCCATGACTGCAATAATTATTCTTGGTAAGAAGAAAAGTAAGCAACAAGGAAATGAAGGTGGTGTGTGTGTGTGTGTGTGTGTGTGTGTGTGTGTGCTGGGCAAGGGGGGATGACAAAATGAAGGTTGGAGTGGGAGAAGACATAGATCAAGGGAACAGAACAAATAAGAGGTGGAAGCTTTGACTTCTGAACTATCCCCATATTGTGTCATCAGTGTAAGGGAGCAACACGCAAGGATTGCCTGCACATTAGGGGAACACCACACCCGAATAGCTCATGGCAGTGCCCAGATGTAAGAGCTTAGAGGCATCTCTCTCCCTAGCAGACTGGGTCCCCTGCTTTCCCTCTGCTTCTTCTCAAAGGCCCTTTCAGATAGTTGCCCAGATATTTACAGTGACCCAGGTCCTGTTCTCTTACATGTCCTGCTAGTTGTCTCTGTGTCTGCTCGACTCTTTAGTCCTGGTTTGGGGGACCTGGGTACAGACAATGGCTCTCTCAACTCATTGTTTTCTCCTTGCCCGAGAACCTGGAGGTCAAACATCTTTGAGCCTGTTTCCCACTGTGGTGGTGTTTGAAATATATGCCTTCCGTAGGAAGAACCAGGGGCTGCTCTAGGCTGTCTTTCCCCCAGGATATCAGGAAAAACTCAAGCTTGGGCTCTCAGTGCTGAAGCCCTGGTCAAACTAGACATGGGCCATACAAGAGCCATGGTACATCAACAGGAGCCAATGTAAACAGGTGTCCCATGTAAGCCGCCATTAGGGTGTCCACCATGTGAGAGAGGTATCCTGGGAAAGGCACACTGTAAATCCACACCCAGCTCCCTCTCATCTTCCATGAGGGCAGGTTTGCTGGATGTTCTGGTCCTGCAGCCCCAAGTTAGCTGGGGGCTCTCAAACAATGAGGTGCCGTCTCCTCGTTGGCACGAGAGTATGATCTGCTCACGAGCACTGTCAGGTGTCATAACTTACGGGATAAATATGAAATGTGAAATGAGCAGATACAAAGAATTAAAAGGCTGTCTAGCACATTGAAAAGGGTTTTGCACTTCGCCTATTTGGTGAAGTAGCAATTAGCCTCCTAGACATAAACCGAACACAAACGCGTATCTGCGTTCACCAAAAGATACATGTTTGACTGTTAATGATACCATTGTTCATAATAGCTCTAAATGCCCATCAACATAAAATGGCTAGATTGTGGATATATGTATTCATATTCATGCATAGAGTGGATGAGCATAAGGAATTGTAAATAGTTGTGAAAATAAATGACTGTAAAATATGGATGAATTTCACGAGTACCACATTAAGTGAAAAAAGTCAAAGACAATGGAGCACAGTATTCTAGGATTTAATTTTAAAAAGGAAAAAGAGAGTGGGGTCAGCAGGTGACATGGTGGGTAAGGCTCTGGACTCCCACATGGCTGTCAGTGGTCCAAGTCCTAGTGGTTGAAAAATCAGGCCAGAAGAGTGTGCGTGCATGCCCTAAATCTCCCAAGAGGAGAAGAAGAGACTGTGGCATGGCCATCCCCCTTGGAGGGTAATTTCTCACTCTCTCTGTCTCTCTCTCTCTCCAGGGTGTGCACATGCCCTATGGCAAAACTAAAAAAAAGAAGAAGAAGAAGAATGAAACTAATTGCTGCTGTTAGAACCTGAGGTACTGGTGACCCTTGTGGTGCTGGAAGAGAGGGCAGGAGGAGCTTCCTTCAGGTGCTGGTCATGTTCTTTTGTTTTCCCTCTTTTTTAATCTAAATGATAGAGTGGCTGTGTATGCGTTTGAATTGGGAAAATTCAGCCAGTTAATATGCATGATGTATACTTTTCAATGTCTAAATTAGACTAAAATACATCTTTAAAATTTTTCGTTTCACATGAAGATCATCAGGTTAGAGTAGAAGGTCCTAAATACAATCAACATGATGAACGTTTCATTTGTCCCTCGCATGGCTACCCCCGTCTCATCCATTTGTTGTCTTTCAGCATCCCTTTGGTATCATTAGTTGGTGCTTCTATTTTGGGGTATGAATTCAAGAATCAATAAGGAAAATACATACTTGTTAGGAGGAAGGGCGGCCAGGTATGTACAGTGAAACCAGCAGAACTAAAGTAGAGCTGTACTGTAGAGATTTTGAATGAGATTAAAATGAGCTATTACTAGGAATGACTTCAATGAAGGAAGAGCTAAACGGCTTTAGAAAATGAACGATGTAAGATATAAACACAATATAAGCTACCTGTCTATGTATTCAGGTCTCATTGAACGAATGGCGGTGCATCTTGCCCAATTGGTCATTTCATGTCTCAGGATGTAGAGGGGTCAGTGAGGATATCTACTACCTTGTATCACATGCTGACCCACCTGGGAAGAATTGCCTACTGGCGTTCTCTAAAAGAGAGAATTCTGACTTCTCATTAACTAGAGCATGGTAAGCATGTTAAACTTGGTTAGCATTATTTAGGAATAAGAGGGAGAAAACTCTGCGTCATTCAATCAATTTACTCTTATTCTCAGAAGCTATGATGCAATTCTGCCAGACTTGATTCTGATTTCTTTCTGGGACCAATTTTGTTTTGCTCAGAAGCATTGATTTGGGTAAGGACTTGGGAAATGAGTCAGGAACCTGAGTCACATACTTGGAGTCGGCTGGCAAAGTAGAATAACTTCATTGCCTTTCCAAAATTCATTTGTAGGTAAGTCTTCCCTTCCTTGTCTTCCTACGTTCCCCATTTTCTGTTTCTGCAAAGCCTCACCCTACATTAGCTTCCCACTGGAAAGAACCAAGAGACTGGATACCCAATACCCAAATGTAACCTAATTACAACGCCACATGTTTTAGTTTTTTCCTTGGATATTTTTATTTCAGTAGAACTCTCTTAGAAATTAAAAATTCTCAAGAGTCCAAAAATAATTCATTTTTGATGGTAAAATTTCAGGCACTTTGACAGGACAAAAGAAAATATATATCCAACAGAAGGCTTCTGAGGGTTCTCCAAATCTGACTAAGAGCCTGCTCTGGTTATGCAGAAGACCAGTACATACCCTTGAATACACGGACAGTCCATCGACTCTGGAGTTCTGATGTAGGAATGGTGGCTTCCACTGGCTGGAGGAATCCAATGAAAGCTAGCGTCGGCTTCTCTAGCTGAGGAGGGAAGACAAACTTAAACATGGGACGCTGATCATCCAGGGTTTTTGAATCATCTACAAAGAAAGGGAA
>NW_006159530.1:6175583-6176935 GCF_000334495.1 Tupaia belangeri chinensis | reverse complement strand
AGGGTTTTGGAATCATCTTCCAAGAAGGGGAAAGAGAAAGTGTAGCCTGTGGCAAAGATAATGGCGTCAATATTCTCTTCAGTGCCATCCTCAAAAATGGCCGTTGTCTTGGTGAACTCTCTCACGTTGGTTTCATCAGCACTCTTCCAGAAATGATGTGATTGGGCAGATCATCCCTGCCAGTTGCCTGATGGCTAAGAAATCTGCACAGGAGTGTAAAGTCAGGAAGTGGGTCTAAATATTCTTCATAGTAGGTAAATGCTCAGGAAGCCACCACACTATCTCAGTGATTTAAAAACTCTTTATTGGCATCACTAAACATTTATTGGTTAAAAACTTAAGCTTTAGATGTAGAACTGGGCCTCATTACCAGTCCGACCATTTATTATCTGTGAACCTTTGGCCATTTATGGAACATTTCAGCCCATGTTTACTAATCTGTAAAACTATAGCAAGCACATAACCCAATCAGATAGTCCTCGTCAGGTGATAATATTTACTAAATATATTTGTAGCTAAAGGTAATATATATATATATATATATATAGAGAGAGAGAGAGAGAGAGAGAGAGTAAAAAGTTATGATTTTAAACCTGCTGGCACCCAAATTTACTATTTTTATTTATTTTTAATTTTTTAATTACCTATTTTCTCACTTTCTCTCTCTGTCTCTCTCAATGAGCATATGTACCCTATAGCAAATTAAAGTGATAATCATAACAATAATAATAATAAAGAAAATAAGTAATTAAAAAATTAAAAATAAATAAATAGTAAATTTGGGTGCCAGCAGGTGGCATGGTGGTTAAGGTACTAAACTCCCACATGGCCAACTAGGGTTCGAATCCCAGACCCAGGGGCTTGAAAATCATGACAAGCACATGTGCATGTGTGCCCAAAATCCTGAGAGGAGAATGAAGGAGAAGGGATTGTGATGTGGCCATCTTCCCGGGTATGGGAGTTTCTTGCTTTCTCTCTTTAGAAAGTGCATGCACCCTATGGCAAAAACCTATAAAAAATGGTAAATCCAATATAAAAAAGTACAAAGTCCATGAAAAATAGAAATAACATTTTTGAGAAACTTTTAGATGATCTATTTTGAGCCATTTATCTGAGACTAAAAAGGGGTAGTGGGTGCTCAGTGATGCACAGAACTTTAGTAAATTTATTTCAGCTATTAAGGTACAAGTTTGTAGTAGGAAGCCATATTCTTAGGTCTACTTTACTGTTAAAACATTATTTTCCATCTTTTTTTTAGTTTTTTTTTTTTTGAGAGGTTTTTGCTATAGGGTGTGTGCGCTCGCCAGACAGACAGAGAGAGACATAGAGACAGAAAGCGAGAAATCACCCCC
>NW_006159530.1:6172479-6174996 GCF_000334495.1 Tupaia belangeri chinensis | reverse complement strand
CCACAATCCCTTCTTTTCCATTCTCCTCTTGGGATCTTGGGCACGCACGCACACGCGCCCGGTGTGAGTTTTAAGCCACCGGGTCCGGGATGCGAACTGCGGTCGACTACGTGGGAGTCCAGTGACATAGCCATTATGCTAACTGCTGGTTCCCAAATTTTCCATCTTTTAAGTAATTTTTCCCGAGGAAAGAATCTGGAGTCCCACATCCATGTCAGCTAGTTATGCAGTTCTGTATGTTTGTCCTTCGTGTGCATTTTAAAACTAATGGTCTGTTTTCACTGCTAACCTTAACTACTAACCCTAACTTTTACGTCTTTTTAAAAATGGAAATAAATTGCCTGGAGGCCAGGTGATGGTGTAGTGCTAAATCAACTGGACCAACATGGGAAGGTCCTGGGTTTGTTCTGGGACTTCCAAGAGCAGGCTGGGCATATATGTACCTGTGACCCAGGTTGGTTGGCACTGGAGATGGATCATGGCACGAACACCCTGAAGGGAGTGGCTGTCTCTGCTTCTGCCTCTCTCTTCTTTTGGAAGAAATAAAGAAATGAACTTTAAAGACAGTCACTAGCTTGCAGGGCCTTGAATCGCACAGATAACACTCATCGATCCCTGTTTCTAGCACACAATGCCTGGCATCAGTGAGGGCACTCCAGACGGCTGACCGAAAACCCTCTGTACAGGAAGACTGTAAAGGGTTGGGCATCTATCTGTGTCTTTTTCCTGGAAAGCCTGTCTCAAACTGAAAATGAATTTGAACTGTGTGAAGTGATCCCTTTACGTTCCATAGGGATCAGCAACATTCCCTGCAGAGAGAAACATCTCCTCTTTCCCACTCTTCATTTCTTGCAGTGGCGTCCACAGAATCTCTGCCCTGTTCCCAGCAATTAGTGTATTTTTACACATACTGGCATATATATTTGCTCTTTTTAAACCTTATTTCCAATGTGAAGATGCTGGTGTTTCATGTCAAATTCATTTCGGTTTGAAAATCTCATCCCACCGGTATGGCTCTCCCTTGATAATTTCCAGGCTTCTGACTGAGGTTTGATTGCTTCCTCTCATGACTGCAATGTATGATGATGTGAAAGGATGCTTTACTCTGGTCTTCTGTATTCTTTTACTCACATACAGTCAGAAGGAAAAGGCCATTGGCAGGTTGGAGGGCAAGAAGTCAAGGCTGAGACACTCCTGCTACAGTGACAGAGGTCACCATGGTTCACACTCTGCAGGTGTCAAGTCACACTGATGAACAGAATCAGTTTATAATGGCAAACCTGTTCAGCAACACGACTGATCTCCACGGCCACATCTGCTCCAGAGTTCCCGATGCCAATCACGACAACTCTCTTCCCCACAAACTTGTCTGGGTGCTTGTATGCCCAGTTGTGGAGATATGGACCCCTGAACATCTGATCCCTACAGAGAAAGGGTAGAATCTCTCAAATTGCAGACAAGATGGGAAAGAATGCATTGCAAATTTATTTATAAGCTTGCCTGTGTGACTTAAGTCGCTCTTGCTGGTTGGTAAGTTGCTGCAAATATTACCGAATGTGATTATCCAACTAAAAGGATATCCAATGGTAGTGATGATAGGGCTAAAACCCAAATCAAAGCTGATCGTTTCCTTTCAAAAATCCAGTTTTAAATTTATAACAACTCTTGTCACTTCAGGAAGTTATCGTCCTTTTCTTACCCTCTTGTGATATATGAGGAACTGTTCTGTTTGTGACTCTCTAAGTGAAATTCAAAAACATGTAATGATCCTTAGACACAGAGAGCTGTATTGTTCAAGAGAAATACAATGCAAATCACATATAAAATTTAAAATGTTCTAATTATTATACAGAAACAGTTTTAAAAAGATAATTTCTATTTTATTTTTCTTGCTATCGGGTACATGCACTTGCTAGAGAGACAGAGAGGGAAAGCGAGAAAGCACCCTCCTCCAGGGTGGATGGTAATGCCACAGTTCCTTCTCCTCCATTCTCCTCTCAAGATTTTGGGCAAGTGTGTGCATGTGTCTGGTCATCGGAAAAGTCATGATGCATTTTTGCATAGAAAAACAGAAATATGTCATGACTTTTCTGACAACCTAATATTTAAATAAAACATCATGTAATGTTGACAGAGAGCCCCATGCTATTTTGGACATATTCTATCCTTCATTGAGTCTTGCAATGACCAGTCAAACACCTCTTGGCTTTGTGTCCGCCTTGAGCCCTACTGCCTTTACTTGAAGGCTTTGTCGTCATCTCTCTAGTGGCCCATAAAAAGCTCTCTTTGGGGATACTCTTGCTTTGCCTCTTTCTCCCCTACTAGTTCGTTTCCCTTTCTCTCCTATTAATTAGTTTCCCTTTCTGTTTTATAGACTGACCTCTATAAACACTGCCTATAATGTAGGCATTAGATTTTTTTTTCTTTTTGCTGTAGGGCGCATGCACTTGCCGGAAAGAGACAGAGAGATAGTGAGAGGGAAAGCAAGAAATCACCCCCTGGGGGAATGACCACACC
>NW_006159530.1:6170927-6172436 GCF_000334495.1 Tupaia belangeri chinensis | reverse complement strand
GAAAGAGAGAAACCCTCCTCCTCTAGAAGGATAGTTACACCACAGTCCCTTCTTCTCCATTTTCCTCCTGGGAGTTTGGGCCTGCATGCACATGTACCTGGCATTATTTTCAAGCTGCCAGGTCTGGGACTTGAACCATGGTTGGACATGTGAAAGTCCAGCGCCTTAACCATCACTCCACCTGCTGGCCTGGGCATTATGACTCTTAGAATGCAAAGGTTTTTTTTTTTTTTTTTTTTTTTGTTAAATACCTGGAAAATCTGTCAAGGGCAAATACTCTTCAGCGAAATGCCCACTACAAATCATGATCCCGTCAAATCATGGGTTTGCTGCTTCCCATCAGTTTCCACCACAACATCCCACTGTCCAGAAGATGAAAAATCAGGACGCTTCCTCACACTGCACACCTTTGACTGGAACAAAGGAAAAAAGACTTAGTTTTAGGGCATTGTTCTCAGTCTTCAATATTTCTCCCTTAGCATTCTGTGTCTTGATAAATAAAGTCTGTGGTCACTTCTACATTCCTAAAGCTCCTGGATCTTTTCTATTTTTCTTTTTTTTTGGAGAGGATTTTGCTACAGGGCGCATGCACTTGCCAGACAGAGAGAGACAGAGAGACAGAAAGCGAGAAATCACCCCCCAGGGGGATGGCCACGCTGCAATCCCTTCTCCTCCATTCTCCTCTCGGGATCTTGGGCATGCATGCACACGCGCCCGGCGTGAGATTTAAGCCACTGGGTCTGGGACGCGAACCACGGTCAACTACATGGGAGTCCAGCAACATAGCCATTATGCTAACTGCTGGTACCAGGATCATCTAATAACGCATCATCGACATGAAGTGCTATCCTATGCTGTAGAGGGGAACATCAGAACCCAGATGCAGACGACCTTAGGTCTGTTATTAGGTCTGCCAGAGGCAGAAAGCTATGCAAATGAGTTTTGGCCTTTTCACCTGCAAACTGTGCATACTGACACCCCAAGTATCCCACGTGGAGCTGTCGGCGTGAGGAAAGGGCACAAGATCGTGTGAGCACTTCACAAGTATCATGCTTATATGAATAAGACACCACTGTTTTGAAAAGAACAAATAAGAAATAAAGAATTTGCAGTACATCAGAGTTGTATCTCCTAGTTAGAAAGAAAACATCTCTTTTACACACAGATGCATCAGGCTTTTATAAATTACCTCGTATCTCCACAGTCCTCCGATGGCATGGCTTTTCTCAAAACACACGGGCTCGAGTCCCGCCTCTAAATAGCTCTGGATGGCACTTAACCTGCTGACCCCAGCGCCAATCACTGCTATTCTTTTTTTTTAATTTATTTATTAATTCACTTTACACTATCACAATACACAAATGAATTTTCCATCCAAAATACACTGTGCATTGTCTCAATCAAGTACATCCACATATATGTTCTCAGCAAATAATTTTCCAATTCTTATGTCCTACATACCTTGCCCTTTGTCTTGCCATCCCTGATTCCTCATCCCCCACCCTCTGC
>NW_006159530.1:6156575-6169920 GCF_000334495.1 Tupaia belangeri chinensis | reverse complement strand
GGCCTGCTCCGCCCGCCCGGCGCCAGCGCTCGCTCGGCGCGCGGGGTCCCCAGGGCTGGCCACTGCTATTCTTTTTACTTGCATGGTCTCTCGAATTTAGAAGAGTTCTTTCAGTTTTGTTTTAACAAAAATCAAGATTTACTGCCAAGTCAAGGTCCCCCTTCATTTGAGCATTATCATCATTTCTTTAGATGCCTCTACTAGAGCTTATAGTATCTTGAAGACGCACACACACACACACACACACACACACACTCACACATTATATACATGTATTCTTTTTAAAATTACTTTTGAAGAAGTTGTTTAAGTTTTAGTTTTTTGCTATAGGGTATATGCACTTGAGGGAGAGAGGTGTAAACAGAGAGAAGAAGGGTGAGAAATCACCCCAGCTTGCAGGAGTGGGGGAGGGCACCTCTGCAGTCCCTTCCCCTCCATTCTTTCCTTCGGATTTGGGCATGGGTAAACATGTGATTTTCAAGTCATGAATCATGCAGTTGGCCCTATGGGATCCCGTGCCTTAGCCTCCACACCACCTGCTGGCCCAACGCTTTTCTTACTCATGATAGAGTGAGTGCATATGCATGTGTGTGAGAGTGAGAGAGGAGCAGCCTCTGTGGGGTCCGGCCACGCTGTCTGCGAGACCTCCACCCCAGCAGACCCTGAACACGTGTGCTCACAGCCAGTGTGTTTCAGGTTGACCAGACGGGGATTTGAACCACGGTTGTCAGGTGTGATCTGGCTTCTCTTGAGCAATGCACGACCTCTATGCCACAAAGCTGGCCGTGTGTGTATGTGTATGTGTGTTCTTGTAATGAAAACACACACACACACACACACACACACGCAGCATAACAGGTCTTTGCTTATTTCATTACACCCTTGAAAGATTTGTCTTATTTAATCAAAATTTGCATAAATTTCCAGCTGATTCAAAAGTTTTTATTAGAAGCCAAACAGTGACACAGCAGTCAAATGTGACACTGCAAGACTGACCCATATAGGAAGGTTCTGAGTTTGTGTCCTGGGCCCTCCCTGAGGCTGCTGGGCACATGCATGTCCGTAATCCAGGGCCAGCTAAGCTGGAGTGGGGGCATGGTGCTAAAACCTTGTTGAGTACTGCTTCTCTGTCTCTCTTGCTCATGGAAGAAATAAATAAATAAGCTTTAAAAAAATTTAAAAAGCTTTTATTATAAAAAATCTCAGATTTTTCCCTACTCTATTAAATATGGTTTGAAAATAGTTATTTACTATAATGAAGTAACTTTAATATAACCTGCTTACTAATAACTAAAGAAGCACTCAGGGTTGCTGGGTTGTGCATTGTCTTAATTCAAAGTTAAAGGAAGAGCTAGCCTTACAGCAATTCCCTTACAGGAATTGCTCTATTTCTGCTCGTTTAAGTCAGACGGACTATTCTCCATCGCTGCCGTGTACTAGAAACAGAGACAAAAACGCTGAACAATCTCTCTTGTCTCCAGACCACCTGGTAAATCCACATGAAATCATTTGGGGCTCTTGGTTCTGATGGCTGTGGGCTGCGATTGTTGGGGAGAGTGGACTTCTTATTCCACCTGAGCATCTCTACCTGACTTCCACGGCTCTGGGTGAATGAGGCGCCACCCTACCTTTGACCTCAGTCCCCATGTTGTGGTACCACCCTCCCCTCCTGCAAGGACACACCATGACCTTCCTATTTTAGTGTCTTCTTGTCTGTTATGCTCTCCTTGCCCAGAATTCCTTCTCTTCCAGATATAACCGATCGCATCTGTTTATCAAGGCTCGGTTCTGTTAGTTGAGAGAAATATTGGTGAAACTCACATCTTGTCCCCTCTTGAAATTTTTCTTAACAATTTTAACTCCCTTGTATCTTTACTTCTGTATTCATAGTTGGCAATACATGATTTAGGGCTGGCTCCACAGCCTTGTGATGAATGGAGCTGGAGTCCAAATGGATAACCACGGTTCCAATTCCGGGCCTCCGTGGTTTGGAAAAGCAGACATGTGCGTGTGTGTGTGTGTGTGTGCATGTGTGCGTGTGTGTGCGTGTGTGTGTGTGTGCATGTCCCAAATCCTAACAGGATGGAGAAATGGAGAAGGGACTGTGACATGACCACCCCCATTGGGAGTATTTTCTCCCTCTCTCTATCTCTATCTCTGTGTCTTTCTGTCTCTCTCTGGCAAGCACACGTGCCCTCTTGCAATTAAACAGTACACAATTTAAAGCTTGACTATAGGGGCCAGTAGGTGGCATAGTGGTTAAGGATGTTGGACTCCCACATGGCCGACTGTGGTTCGAGTCTCAGACTTGACGGCTTGGTTTCTCACTTTCCTTCTTTCTCTCTCTCTCTTGCTCTGTCCCTCTCTGGTCAAATGAAAAATAAGTAAATAAATAAATAAAAATGAAATAAAATAGTTCTTTAACAAATAAAGCTTCACTGTAGTTTTCTGTTATTTTGCATTACCTGAAAAGATGTGCCGTATTCCTCCTTAGATTAGACGGCACAGTGGCGAGGACAGGGCATCACGTGTTCTCTGAGCCCTCATTGCTGTGCTGAAGGACACCACAGGGGCTTGGCAACGGAGACCTGGGCTCAGACTCTGAAGGTCAAGCTCTTATCTCCATCTTGTTTGGATGAGGAGATTCCCTCAGATAGGAATATTTTGAGGGTATTACTTTGGGTTTATCTTCCCTCTGCACCCTCATCCACTTCTCTTAGAGGAGAAGAGGCTTTTCTGCTGGTCGAGATGGTAGACATGGCTGTGTGTTGGGTGGGTCCCTGCTCCCTCTCACGTCAGCTCTTTCTGGGGCCTGTTAAGTGTGTGGAGTGAGCTGTGGCCATCCAGGTGTAGGGTTAGAGTTGACCTCTCTGAAGAATTCTTCTTCCCAGGCAGCTTTCAAAGTCTGGTTGAGGGAAAAGACATGGGGATTCTATTCTGGTTGTGGAATAAGCTGCAGTCTCCAATTCAGCTAGAATGGGAAGACTTTGTTCTTTGCATAATAAAGCCAATGCTATATTTTAATGCTCAATTTTTTCTATGCCCATTTCTCAACTTGATTAGAACCATGGCACACACACACACACACACACACACACAATCACACATATAATTATTTTTTAAACAGTGAAGAGATTCCTCATCTTTTAAAAATAATTATTAATTTATTTTATCGTTTACTATTAATATTATTTTTTAATTTGCTACAGGGCATATGCACTCATTAGAGAGAGAGAGAGAGAGAGAGAAAGAGAGAGACAGAAAAATAGAGAAAAAGAGAGAGAGAAGGAAAATGAGAAAGCGAGCTCCCAGGTCAGGGACTTGAACCACAGTCGGCCATGTGGGAGCCCAGTATCTTAACCACCATGCCACCCACTGGCCCCCATTCAATTTTTAGTGTGCTCCTTACCTGACTTCTATAGTCCTCCCACTTCACTGGCCCTTGCTCTTGTTTCTTTCAGTCCTTGAGTTCACATCTGTCTGAAATTTTGATTCGATGGAGATCTATATCTGTATTTATAATCTATATCTGTCTATATCATCTATATTTATAATCTATATCCGTCTATATTATCTATATCTGTATCTATAATCTATATCTGTATTTATAATCTATATCTGTCTATATCATCTATATTTATAATCTATATCTGTCTATATTATCTCTATCTGTATCTATAATCTATATCTGTCTATACCATCTCTATCTCTATCTGTAATCTACATCCGTCTATACCATCTCTATCTGTATCTATAATCTCCATTCGTCTATACCATCTCTATCTGTATCTGTAATCTATATCCGTCTATACCATCTCTATCTGTATCTGTAATCTATATCCGTCTATGCCATCTCTCTCTGTATCTGTAATCTACATCCGTCTATACCATCTCTCTCTGTATCTGTAATCTACATCCATCTATACCATCTCTATCTGTATCTGTAATCTATATCCGTCTATACCATCTCTATCTGTAATCTACATCCGTCTATACCATCTCTATCTGTATCTGTAATCTACATAAGTCTATACCATCTCTATCTGTATCTGTAATCTATATCCGTCTATACCATCTCTATCTGTATCTGTAATCTATATATGTCTATATTATCTATATCTGTATCTATATGTAAACCAATCATAAGGTAAAGCAGTTGCCAGCACAGAGGCAGTTATATAATGAGGAATAAAATCTGATTGTACCATCAAGAATTTTTTTTTAAGGTTTTTGCTATGGGATTCATGCATTTGCTAGAGAGAGACAGTGAGAGGGAAAGTGAGAAATCACCCCCTAGGGGTATGGCCAACCCACAACCCCTTCTCCATTCTCCTTCTGGGATTTCAAGTCTCCAGGTCCAGGACTCGAACCGCAGTTGGCCACTCTGTACCACTCTGCCACCTGCGGGCCCCATCCAGCAATCTCATGTGCACTGGGGAAGCTGAGGCAGGTGCACAAGTAGTTACGACGCATGGCGGACTGGGCACTACGACGAGCTGCCGTAATTCCTGCACACTGAATTAGCGCCTACTCCAATCGCACCTCAGTCTCGGACAAACCATTTAAAACCAGGAAACCCTGAAATTGCTGGAACCTATTGTTGCTCTTGGAAAAGAGTGGTTGAAACCAATGCAATAGGAGTCTAGGAAGGGGAGGCAGGTGAGGCAGAAAAGTCAGTAAACCCGGCTTTCTAACCAAGACCTGCTGATGTCTCAGGGGGTGATTCCAACGCAGTCTTTGAGGAGGAGATTGTTGCCTTTCTGGATCCACGTGGCATTTCGCTGTTCTGGACCCTGACGTACCAAGCCACTGGGTTGCAGGAGACACTGACTGCTCTTTGGTGGTGTCCTCTCAAGCTGTCAGCACCTTTTCTCCTCATTCCTCTTTTATAATAACCTGTCACTTGTTAATGGAAGGGCAGGATCCTTGCACCTGTCCCTGGAAGACTCAGCCTATTTTCTTGGGAAATGCAATCACCGGGGATAAAGATACACTATTTCCTTAACTACTACAAATTATTTCTGAAGAAAGTATGTCTCCAACTCCCCTTTTTGGGAGTCTGTAGCAGAAGAAATGCTCCCTTTGCAAATCTTGTCAAGAAATCTGCATTGACAAAACACTGCTCTCATTTTCTTCTTTCAAAAAAAATTGAGAGACAATTTTTGCTATAGGGTATGTGCCCTTGTCAGAGAGACAAGGAAGACAGAAAGCAAGAAATCACCCACTGAGGGGATGGCAACACTGCAATCCCTTCTTCTCCAGCCTCCTCTTGAGATTTTGGGCATGTGCACATGCACCCAGCATGAGTTTTAAGCTGCTGAGTGCAGGACTTGAACCGTGGTTGACTATGTGAGAGTCCAGCAACATAACCATTAGGCCATCTGATGTTCCTCACCATTCTCATTTTCATAGTGATGTGTTTCTCCCCTCAAGAACAAGATGTCTTCAAAACCTTCATGGAAAATATGGGACCAGCAGTTAGCGTAATGGCTATGCTGCTGGACTCCCAATGTAGTTGACCGTGGTTCGAGTCCTAGACCTGGTGGCTTAAACTCATGCCGGGTGCTTGTGCGTGCATGCCCAAGATCCTGAGAGGAGAATGGAGGAGAAGGGATTGCGGTGTGACCATCCCTCCCCGCCGGGGGTGATTTCTTGCTTTCGGTCTCTCTGTTACTCTTTACCTTTCTGGCGAGCGCATGTGCCCTACAGCAAAACAAACAAACAAACAAACAAACAAACACCTCTCAAAAAAGTTCATGGAAGATATGTATTATACAAATACAAGGATTTTAATTTTTTTTGCACTAAAATAAACTTATATTTTAATTAAATTTCCACAAGCTTTCTGAAGTCCTCTCATGTTCGGGATCTCCAGTGGGACAGAACCAGTAAGGTATCTATTATTTACCTGCCTCTGTATGATCTATTATCTATTTCCCCACCTATCTCTGTAGAGACAGGTACAGACACATACAGGTATATGAGAAAGGATTTGTCAGGGAAATCGGCTCACGTGGTTATGGAGGTTATGAAGTCTCACGACAGGCCATCTATGAGCTGGAGACCCTGGGATGCTGGTATTGTGGTCCAGTCCAAGTCCCAAATCCTCAGAACCAGGAAGGTGGTGTAACGCTCAGTCTGAGGCCAAGCACCTTAGGACCTGGGAAGCTGCTGGTGTACACCCTGGAGTCCAAAGGCTGGAAAACCTGGCATACTGACATCCAAGGGCAAAAGAAGAAGAGTTTCCCGACTCCGGGGGAGAGAAGAGAAAAGCACTTGTCTCTCCCCGGCCTTTTTGTTCCATCCAGGCCCCCAGCCAGTTGGATGGTGCCCGCCCACATTGAGGATGAATCCTCCCTACTCAGTCCACCAAGCCACATGCCAGTCTTCTCTGACAGCAACCTAACCTCTCACCTGGGCAGCCCAGTCATTCTTAATCCAAGGTCAGTTCATCTGGGTTTGTCTCTCTGCAGAGGAAGAATGGGCCCAGTGCCTGCTCGACCAGTTATCTGGGCATCCCGCATAATCCAGCCAGGCTGACACCTAAAAGTATTAACTCCTGGTCAACTTGGTACCCATATGTATCTCTTAAATCCTACTTCATCTCCAAATAAAGACAATAAAAGGCGATAGTTCCCTCGACATGGTCCTGTGCACAACGGAAATGTACTAATCCCTTCCTGAGAAGAGGAGGTGAAGTTCTGTGGTGTATACTCTTCTCCCGATAGCCCATCATGCTGTAATGTAGTTACCAGTGCTTCAGTTCTGCTTCAAGTCAATACATCTACGTAACCTGATAAAGAAATGAGAGAGGAAGGAAACAAGGATATTTGCTTACATATGAAAACATGCACATGAACATGTTTTTAATGGAGTAGGGGGAGAACACGCATGACGATGACAGTCCTCATTTCTGTAATTGGTCATGGCTTCATAGCTGGGGTTTTAATGACCTTCCTCTACTACCTATCTTGTGTTCCCTTTGTGTTAATGAGCACCTCTGCTAGTAATGATTCTCTGCCTGGCAGGGGGACTTGAACCTCATTCCAGAAGAATCTGGACCATTAGTAGTCCTGTCTGGATTCCATCATAGTTTTCTATTGATCTTAATCACAGGGCTCATAATGTTCAAGGAAACTTGGAAATCTTCATGGGAAGTGGAATTAAAGTGTGAGTTTAGGATGATGCCAAAAAAGGTGAAATCTAAGCATTTTTTCATAATACATATTTCCTATAAACTTTTTATTTATTTGTTTATTTAGGGTTTTTGCCATGGGGCACTTGCAGTTGCTGGAGAGACACAAAGACAGAGAGAGGGAACATGAGAAATCTCTTCCCCTAGAGGGGATGGCCACACAACAATCCCTTGTCTTCCATTCTCCTCTTAGGATTCTGGGCATGTACAGACAAGGCCTGGTTTGATTTTCAAGTCACCAATTGAGGACTCAAACTGTGGTTGATCATATGGGAATCCAGTGCCTTAACCATCATGCCATCATGCCATCTGCAGGCCTTCCCATAAACAGTGTTGATCTCCGCTGCTGGTGGATTGGGCACTCAGCAGCAGTCAATCTTTGTGAGTAGAAAACAAGGTTGCTGAGCCATTGTATAACCTCTGTCCTTGCTACCATTACCACTTTGCTCAGCAATTTTAGGAGTAACCAACCTACATAACTTTATTTACGTCAGTATTTCTTAGTTGTCCACAAATGTTCGAAGGTATCACATATAAAGTCACCAAATTTCTTGTCTCTTATTAGTGATGGATTAAGAGTATTAAATATAGATACCTTGACTATCTCTATAGTTTACTCGTGGACTATCATTGTTCTCTATGCTATTAAAAGCAAAGTTCTTAGCATTTTTAGGTCAAACCAGAGTAGAGAGGCAATTCCAAAAACACTAAAATTAATTAAGGGAACTTGTCCTTAAAATTCTGTTCCTCTAGAACCACTTTTGGTAACAGAACCTGTATTAACCAGGGTTCTCCAGAGCGACAGAGCTTATAGAATATATACATTAGATAGATGGTAGATAGATAAACGAGAAGGGATTTATTTATTTATTTATTTTTGGAGAGGTTTTTGCTATAGGCCGCGTGCGCTCTCCTGACAGACAGAGCGAGATAGAGAGACAGAAAACAAGAAATCACCCCCCAGGGGAGATGGCCACACCGCAATCCCTTCTCCTCCATTCTCCTCTTGGGATCTTGGGCACGCATGCACACGCGCCCGGCATGAGTTTTAAGCCACTGGTTCCGGGACACGAACCGTTGTCGACTACATGGGAGTCCAGCGACATAGCCATTACGCTAACTGCTGGCCAAGAAGGGATTTATTAGAGGAATTGGCTAATGCAGTTAATGAAGCTGAAAAGTCCCAGAAAAGGTCATCTGTGAACTGGAGACCTTGGGATGCCAGTAGTGTGGCTCAGTCCAAGTCCAAAAGCTTCAGAACCAGGGAAGTCAGTTGTGTCACTCATAGACACACCAGAAATAATGCTGTAGCACCTCCCTAGATCTTCCTTAATCCAATCAATGGGACATCTGAAATTGACCATCATGCCTCATTAGGAGAAATTCATGAAATTAAGGATTTCCATACTCACCCTTGATTATGCATTATTTTGTTGGTTCTGGGCGTAGCAATGGGCTTTGATGGCTACTCTCTGCTACCCTGTGCAACAGAGCAATGTGACATGAAATAGCAAAATGAACATGTGGGCTATTTCAAGACACAGGTGTTTCTGGGGTTCACAGATGGCGTAGCGGTTATGTTGCTGGACTCCCACATGGTCGACTGCTGATCGAGCCTGGGACTTGGTGGCTTGAAATTCATGCTGGGCATGTGTGCGTGTCTAACATCCCAGGAAGAGAATGGAGGAGAAGGGACTATGATGTGGCCATCCCCCGAGGGGTGCTTTCTCACTTTCCCTCTCACTGTCTCTGTCTCTCTCTTTCTGATGAGCACACTGCCTTATGGCAAAAGCTTCTAAGAAAATACAGCTGTCTGTCTGTGTTTGTAGGTTCCACATTTGTAGGAAAAAAATGTTAATGTATTAAGTAGTAAAGCCTACGATGGTACTTAACATACACAGACTTTTTATTGTCATGATCCCCTACAGAATACAGTTTAACCGCTATTTACAAAGACTTTACATTGTATAGGCACAATAAGTAACCTGGAGGTGAACTTTTATTTATAGGAGAATGTGCTTCGGTTATGTGAAAATACTATGCCGTTTTATAGAATGGGCTTAAGCATCCACAGGAGTCCTAGAACCATTTCCCTGGGGATGCCAAGAGACAACTGTATTTTATTTTTGTCCTTACAGAAACATAAAATCAACATTCAAAAGATCCAACATCCAGGCAGGTTCTCCTTTCCAGAGTATTTGAAATTTTGTGCACTAAGCCTCTCTCAGGGTGTAGGTCTTTTACGGTATTCAGATCTCATCTTGATCATCTGATTTGCTTCATTCATTCAACTGTCTTCCTAATTATTAATTTTTTTCTTTATTCATGATAAAACAGGTGCATGTACAGAGGAGAGTGAGAGAGATGAGCACCCTCCACAGGGTGTGGTCACACTCTGACCCCCTCTTCCTCCAGTTTTCTAGCATATTGGCTCCTGGGCACTTGAATGCATGCATGGCATGTTTCAGGCCGACAGGACTGTGTTTCCCTAATTTTTTTTTTTGAGAGATTTTTGCTATAGGGCACATGCGCTCGCCAGAAAGACAGAGAGAGACAGAGAGACAGAAAGTGAGAAATCACCCCCCTGGCAGAGGGATGGCCAAGCTGCAATCCTTTCTCCTTCATTCTCCTCTTGGGATCTTGGGCATGCATGCACATGTGCTGTGTGTGAGTTTAAGCCACCAGGTTCAGGACTCGAACTGCAGTCAACTACATGGAAGTCCATTGACATAGTTATTACACCAATTGCTGGCCCCTTTCCCTAAATTTTTAAAGAAAATATACTCTCAATACCTTTGTTCCATTTTCTCTAATTTCTTTCCTCTTACTCCTTAAAATGGATATATTATATAATATTCTGGTCTATTTTTTAATGTTTGTACCATAATGAACGTGTGCTCACTGTTGGGGGGGGAGGTGAGATCACTCCTCAGAGGGATGGCCAGGCCACAGTGCCTTCTCCATTTTCCTCCTGAGATCCTGGGCATGCATGCCCACGTGGTGCTTGGTGTGATTTTCCAGCTACCAGGTCTGGGACTTGAACTGCAGTTGTCCATGTGGAGTTCAGCACTTTAACCACTGTACTACCTGCTGCCACCCACTTGTCTATCTTTTAAGCTGTTATATTCCAATTATATTCCAATAATTTGGTACAGTGTTTGGACCAAAGTTACTATACTAAATATATCTGTTTAAAGACTAAATGAATAAGTAGAAGATTTAAAAAAATGATTTATGTATTATTATTATGATGATTATTTAATTTGTTATAGGGCATGTGCACTCATGAGAGAGAGAGAGAGAGAGAGAGAGAGAGAAGGAAAGCAAGAAAGCAAGCCTCCAGGTCTGGGACTCAAACCATGGTCAGTCACACAGGAGTCCGTTCCTTAACCACCATGCCACCTGCTGGCCCCAATAGAAGATTTGAAGATATTATTAATGCATAACCACAATATGTCTTGGATTTTTCTTTATTAGTCCTTGTTATCGTCTACTATTTACAGGGAACAGGCATGTTTTCTCAAGGATCCAAGCCTTGCTTAGGTGACCTAAGATACTGGCAACGTACTGAAATCCCGTCATTTGCATCTTGGTTTTTCCATCTTGTTAGCATTCAGTCCCTTGTAATAATTCTTAATGATCTTTTGAATTTCTTTGATGTTCATTGTTATGTCTTTTTTGTTTGTTTGTTTGTTTCTGGGTCTTCTTTTATCTGGATCTTCTTCCTATTTTTCTCTTCTTTTATCTGGGTTGTCTTTGTCTTTTTCTCAGTTAATCTGGCTAATGGTTTGTCAATTTTGTTTACCCTTCCAAAGAACTAGTTTTTCATTTCATTGATTTTTTTTGTACTACTTGTTTTTCTCTATTCATTTTAAAAATAATTATTAATTAAATTAAATTAATGTATTACTTTAATTCGACCAGAGGAGAGAGGAAAAGTGAGAAAGCAAGCCACTGGATCTGGGACTTGAACTGTTGTCAGTCATGTGTGAGTCTAATGCCTTAACCATCAGGCCACCTGCTAGCTCCTCTCTGTTTCATTTGTTTATTCTCTGATCTTTATCATTTCTTTTCTCCTATTACCTCTGGGCTTAGCCTGTTCTTGCTATCATAGCTCCTTTAGATATATTGTTAGGTTGTTTATTTGTAATCCTTGTATTTTTTTTCTTTTGAGCACTAATTGCTATAAACGTCTTTCTTAGTATTCCCTTTGTTGTATCTCAGATATTCTGGAATATAGTATTTGCATCATTATTTGTTTTAAGAAATTAAAAAGTTTCAGTCTTAGTATCTTTAGTAGATTCAAAATCACTCAAGCACATGTAGTTTAGTTGCCACATATTTGTGTGTTTTTAGTGCTCTTTTTTTTATTATTTCACATTTAACTCCATTATGGTAAGAGAAGATGCTAGATAGATATGATTTATTTTCTCCTAAACTTGTATATCTTTATTTTGTGCTCTATTATGTGATTAATCCTAGAAAATGTTCTATGTGCCACTGAAGATTACACATATCCTGTGTTTGTTGGTTGAAATATTCTATGAGTATCTGTCAGATTCACTTGGTTTATGACATCATTTAGCTCCAGAGTCTCGTTGTTTATTTTTTGTCTAGATGATGTATTCAGTGATGAGAATGGTATGTCGAAATCCCCAACAATTAATGTATTAGAGTCTAAGGGCCATTTCTTCAGAGGTGAGTTTATCATTAGAAAAGAGATGTGGTGAAAGGGGGACACTCCTACACTGTTGGTGGGAATGTAAATTGGCTCAGCAACTGTGGAGAACAATATGGAGGTTCCTCGAAGATCTACAAATAGAACTACCATATGATCCAGCAATGCCACTACTGGGTATCTACCCAAAGGACAGGAGAGCACTCAGTTGGAAGAGCACTTGCACAACTAGTTTCATTGCAGCATTATTCATGACTGCTAAGACATGGAACCAACCCAAATGTTCGCAAACAGATAAATGGATTGAAAAATTATGGCACATATATCCCATGGAATACGATTCAGCCATAAAAAACAGTAAGGCCCTGGAATTTGACAGAAAGTGGATGAATATGGAAGATTTATTGCTGAGTGAAGCAAGTCAGGCTATGAAAGAGAAACACTGTATGTCTCCACTTAACATATACTGACTGTCCGCACTCTGGTAGAGACTGAAAGACTGGAGAACATAAAGCATTAAAAATTGTAATAGACACTAGAGACAAAGTGGAAATAGAGTGTGAGAGGGGAAGAGAGTAGGAAAGGAAATTGGGGGGGAAAATGGAGAGGTAAGACACTTGTGGGACACAGATAAGGTTTTTTATCTGTTGACGAGGATGTGTGTAATAGTCTCAACTGGGCTGGACTGAGATGTATATCATGCTGGGTAAAGTCTCTTCACAATCTAAATGATGTATAGTGATTTAATGTATGAATAATAATTTAAAAATAATAAAAAAAGAAAAGAGAGAAAGAGGATTTTTCAAACAGAATAGTCTACACAAAGATGAATGTGATGTATTCCGAGACTTGCAAACAGTTGGTGTGCCTAAAGACTTACTCCACAAAGTAATGTCTGAGGGTGAGACTAAGGGTTAAGGGAAGTTCTAAAAGTGTCTCTTTCTTGTGGCCGAAGAGTTGTAAGGGAGAGAGAAGATCAGATTTTCCCTTTAGACCTTACCATAGCCTTGGTGCTCAGCATGGATGGAGGGAAGTTAGACAGAAGATTTTTTTTCTTCTGTCTTCACTTCTTCTCTTCCTTTTTAGTTTTTTTCCCTATGGGGCATGTTCACCCAACAGAGGGTCGGGGGGAGAGAAATCATGTCCCAGGGAAGATGACCACACCACAATCCCTTCTCATCATTCTCCTCTTGGGGTTTTTGGGCATGCACACACACACACACCTGACATGTTTTTCAAGCTACTGGATCTAGGATTAGAACCACACAGTGAGCCATGTCACCTTAACCACCATGGCACCAGCTGGCCCTAGAAGGATATTTTAATAGTTGAGATCAGAAGCTACAAGCAGTTGGACCAAAACACTGCAAAGGGTAGGACAGATTTTTAGAGAAGTTTAAAAGATAGAGCCCACAGGCATTAGGAACTTAATATCTGGTGAGTGGAGATGGTGGAGTATAAGAGGAATTCTA
>NW_006159530.1:6140648-6156391 GCF_000334495.1 Tupaia belangeri chinensis | reverse complement strand
GAGAAGGGATTGCAGCACGGCCATCCCCCCAGGGGGTGATTTCTTACTTTCTGTCTCTCTGTCTCTCTCTGTCTGTCTAGCGAATGCATGCACCCTATAGCAAAAACCTCTCCAAAAAAAGAAAAAAAACATGTTCTGTGGAAATATAATGAGTTCAGTTTTTAAAATGAGAACCTGAGGTTCCTGTGGAGTTATCCAGAAGACAGATATCTCAAGAGACAAGCCTGTGCTAAAGTTTGGGAAGTCATTGAGTTATAGCTGAAGACTGAGCTGGAGTGACAGAGCCCATGGAAGGAGCCAGTGGTAGATGCTTGGGGCACCAATATTTAGGAGATGGGTAGGTGAGAGAAGGAAGCTCTCCCACGGAGACTTATCTAAGTACACCTTGTTCTTGTAGGGCTTGTACAATTAAAAGACGATCAGCATTCATGAGTTAGGATTCATTTGAAAACTCTTGAAAGACATACTATTACAAAATAAATTAGCGTTCCTGAGTTAAGATGCATTTGACTACACTGTGTTCTTCAAATATGTACTCCTGGGCTGTTGGAAAAGTCATGATGCATTTTCACATAGAAAAACAGACCCAATATTTGTCAAAACAGTCACCATTAATAAATTGAATATAAACATGCACTACAAATTGCATAAACCCTTGTGTTGTTCAGTAAACCAGCAATAATTAAACATAACAAAGCAACCATGAAAACAAAATTTCCAAATTGAAAAAGCAGTTAGTAATTTGGATGAGAGTTACAGAACTATGTAGAAGATCGTGGGGAGCAGACAAGTGAAGCTCCGTGAAGAGTGCTAACCACACTTGTGAGAAGGGTAGCAGAGGGGACAGTGTGAAGAAGCACAGGTAGAGATACAGTTCAGCTGGAAGGATCCAAGCTTCACATCTAGCTGGTTAGACATTTCCCAACCTACTCCAAGTCTTTGTTTTTTCTACAAGGTGGTTAGTCATCCATTTATTAAAAAGTAGACTTATATTAAAAAACACATTTTTCATCATATTGACGATTAAGCTGGATATTTTAAAAATGCTTTATAATTCTTTGTATTCAATTGAACTATCCAGTCTTAATGCTATAGAAAAAAATACATATTGACGTGAACTTCACTGGCCAAAGTCATGATGATTACAAAACCCAGTGGGAGTTGGGAGACCTGACTAAGCAAAGCTTAAAGGAAAAAGCAAAATAATTTTTTAAAAATTTCATTTAATCATAGTACATGTTTACAGCAATATTGTTTTCCTGGCATGCATGAAGCACATGTTAATCGAGTGAAAGATTTTTTCCATGTACATCAAAGCTAAAGAATTTTAAGCCTTTTATTTTTATTATTTATTTATTTTAGAGAGATTTGTGCTACGGAGTGCGTGTGCTCACCAGAGAGACAAAGAGAGACAGAAAGTGAGAAATCACCCACGGTGAGATGGGCACGCCACAATCCCTTCTTCTCCATTCTCCTCTTGGGATTTTGGGCATGCACACAGATACCTGGCGTGGGTTTAGGCTGCTGGAGTCCGGGACCCAAACCGCCGTTGACTACGTGGGAGTCCAGCAATGTAGCCATTGTGCTATCTGCTGGTCCCAAGCTCTTTATTTTTTAAATTAAGGAACATGCTGTAGAGTCACTAAAGAACAGTAATTATAGACATAAACTATTTTCTAAGCCAGCGGTTGCTATTTCTGTTTAATTTTTAAACTAGTATCTTTCTATGCTTAGAAGTATATTAATTTCTTATTGATGCTGTGTAAGATGATCTCAAATGTGGTGATGTAGATTAGGCAAATCTGTCATCTCGTAGTTCTGAAGGTCAGAATCTTGCAGGACTAAAATTGGCATGTCAGAGGCTGTGTGAGGCTCCAAGGGAGACTCTTGTCCTTGCTTTTCAGAGCTTCCAGAGGTCGCCTCCATTCCTTGACCTGTGGCTCTCCTTGAAAGCCAGCACCGGCTTCCCTGGCCCTCTGCTTCCTGGACACTGTGTCCTCGGACGCCCTACCTCCCTCCTGTCCTCATAGAGACCTTTAGGATTACTATGGGCTCACTTGGGGAGTCCAGGAGACTGTCACTATCTGAAGACCCTTCTCTTAATCAGAGTTTCAGAGTCCCATCTCCTCCCTGGGCAGGTACATATTTACATGTTACCAGAATTATGTAAACAAATGTCAGTAATTAAATCGTTGGTAGTCATGTTGGCGTCATCGTGCTGAGGTGGTCCTGAAAGTACTGGGACAAAGCAGTTACCATACTACTTAAACTGCTGGGAGAGGGGGAAGATTTATATTGTTGTGTATTAACTTCCAGATCATCTTCAAAAGACTTTAGTAAATGTTTACGTTTCTCTGTGAATGCTATGGTTTGAGTGTCCCCCCCCCATCGTCCATTGTAATGGCAGTAAGAGGGTAAAAACGTAATCTGAATATAGTACTGAATAGTGGGGTCTTTGGGTGTGATAACGTCATTAGGGCGAGGCCTCTGTGATTGATCTGGTGGGTTTATAAACAGAGAATGAGCTGAGAAGGCTGGCAGGGAGAAAATGGCGGGGATACAGACCTCTCGCGCTCTGCTTAAAGTCCTGTCTTTTACTGTTTTGTGACACCTTTGGACTTCGTAGTCACCAGAACTGTGAGTCAAATAAATTCGTTCTCTCACCTTCACCCAGTCTCAGGTATTTGTTAGTAACCCCAAAACAGTCTAAGGCAAGGGTGCTTTTAGTTTGTATTGATGTTTCTCCTTAATGTAACGGCACTAAGGAGAGGCTGTCCGTGGACAGACTGTCAGCCCTCAACCTGCAGCCCACTGGGTTTTCATGCTCCCATTCCACGGTGGTTTGGATTTGATCAGGGGACAGGGAGAACACCCCTCAGCTAGAAACAGAGACTGCGTCTTGTCCATCAGGGGAGAAGGCGTTTAGGGCAGAGAAGCCTTTGGGCACGCTCAAATCCCAAAGCTGAGGAAGTCAGTCATCCCACACAGGGAGACGTCTGCTCCAAATTCAGGCAATGCGCCAGTCAGCCGGCATGTAGCTGTGCTTGTTACAAGTCAATGCAGCCTTAGTCTTAATTGAGGGGTCTTCGAAAGTTCAGGAACGATGCATATTAAAAACCTGCATGAATTTCTTTTTGTATCAAAATAAACTTATACTTTAATTCCATTTTTCCATGAAAAAATAGGAGTCTCCCCATATAGTATGGTGATTGTTTATTTCTAAATATTATAAGTTTTGAGTAATTTATTAAAATTTCTGAAATATATTGCACTGTTTTCTGTAGTTACTTCTTCAAAACAGTTGTCTGCCTGTGTAGTTAAAAGCGTTTTTTTTGTTGTTTCTAGTAAATTAAAGCCTAAAATATTTTTTAAAGAATTATTTTAAGTTTGTTTATTTATCCACTTTATTTTAATTTGATGAGAGAGAGAGAGAAAGAAAGAGGGAAAGTGAGAAAGCAAGCTATCCTGCCCGGGACTTGAACTGTGGTTGGTCATATAGGAATCCAGCGCCCTTAACCACCACAGTAGCTGCTGGCCCCGAAGCCTAAAACATTTTAAGTTGTAGTTTGCTTTTTTTTTTTTTTTAACTTCAATTTTGATGACTGAAGCTTTACCTATTTGAGGGAGAATTTGGTAGAATTGTTTGAAAGGAAGAAAAGATAAGGTTGAAAAATTAGTGATAAAATTGTATAAATTGTTATAAGGAGATTCTAGCTTCGTGAAGCCAATTTAGCTATTCTTTACATTGCAAAAATGTTTTGAAGGTTTAAGCAGTACTCTTTTTTCTGTGCATTTATATTGTTATATAGAAATAATATGTATATCTACTCTTTTCAAAGAATGAATCTACTTGTAAAGTAGATCTAAACGTTTTCTTTCCTTTTTTAAAAAGAATTATTTAACTTAATTTATTTATTTTTATTTATTTTAATTTGACCAGAGAGTGACAGAGTGAGAAAGAGAGGAAAGTGAGAAAACAAGCCATGGGGTGGGACCTCGAACTGTGGTCGCCCATGTGGGAGTCCAGCACCCTTAACCACCATGCCTCCTGCCTGCCCTGATTTAAACATTTTCTATGGCAGCTGTAGTAGTACTAAATGATATTCAACATAGGTTAATGGGTGAGAAATAAAAGCTATAATGATTCGGGATGGGAGAGAGTGTCGCTGCTTGGTTTACTTCCGTTTGCCATGAGGAATATACCTGAAGTAGGCTAAGCCAGCAGCCAGCAATGCCAGGCCCACCGGTGCCATCTTTATCCAAGAGAGCTGGGAGGGTGAGCCGCTGTCCTCACCAGTCATCCGAGACCTCAGGGGCTTGATGATGCGCTCTCTCTGGGTCAGGATGGCTCTGCGGGCCCCATCCCATTTCCCTGGGCCCTGCAGGCGGTACTGGTATGGGGTACAGGGGCCAAAGAAAACCTCCAGGGCCAACTTGGGATCGGAGAGGAGGAGGAAGAGCAGGCTGGGCTTCACTCCTGCCAGGGCGGCGATCTCGTCCATGTACTCGATGTGATCCACCTGGATGGTGTGGCGGGGCGTCTTCACGTACCTGGAACCGAAGAGAAGAGTGGGGAGGACTCAGGGCCTCCCGGGGCAGAGAAGGACGGAGGGGGCCAGCAGGTGGAGTAGCGGCTAAGGTGCTGGACTCTCCCACGTGGGCGACCGCGTGGTTCCAGTGTAGGACTGGAGGCTTGAAACTCAGGCCGGTCACACGTGGGTGCATGCCCCAAATCCCAGAGGAGGATGGAGGAGAAGGGACTGTGCTGTGGCCACCCCCTGACAGGGGGATTTTCTCACTTTCCCTCCCTCTACCTCTCTCTAATGGGAGCACATACCTATGGCAAAAATCTAAATGAATAAACAAATACATTTGCTTTCATTCTAAAACAAAACAAAACAAAAGTGGATTTAAAACCCCAGGTTAAGAATTCCATGACACATGTGACGGTCCCCAGTGAGGTGCTATGAATGATTTATTTACCGTTTCTCCATAGCCTGTTTTCTCTGGGCAATATCCGCCATCATGTTCTTCGCTGAGGGTAATTTGCTCAGCCCTAGAAGGGAAAGTTCAGTCTGTCAGAATTCCTAGGGACAAGAAGGCGCCTTTTACTGCAAGGGGATAACTACGGTCAAGAAGAAACTGAGGATGAGCTATCGGGCCTTTCTCCGACGCTCGCTCCATACCTTTGAACACGCGGGTAGCCCAGCGAGACTGGAGCTCTGCAATAGGGAGGACGATGCCCAGGGGCTGGATGAGACCGATAACGGCCAGTGTGGGCTTCTCCAGGTCTGGCGGGAACATCAGCTTGTACAGGGACACCTCATTATTGCTAACTTTGATCAGCCCCTCAAGGAAAGGGAAGGAAAAGCTGTATCCTGTAGCGAAGACGACGACATCAATATTCTCTTCCACGGTGCCATCGTCAAAAATGGCATCTGTTTCCGTAAACTCCTTTACATTGGGCTTCACTTGGACTTTTCCAGAAATGATGTGATTTGGCAGGTCATCACTGAGAGTGGGATGCTGACTTAAAAGTCTGTATATAAAAATAAAAATCGCAAGTAAGCAAATATACAGAAAGGAAGCAAGGCCTGTGTGAAGAGGTTTAAGCCAACGATTCGAATTCTCACTCCAAACTTCTGTGTTTCTAACGGCAAAGGAGAGTAACTCTGTAGCCCAGTTACTTTAGTGGTTACCTTGGCTTCAGACCTTTTCAGTCTTATATTTTGTCTTAAAAACTTGTGTGTATCTTGTATTCTGTGCAATAATGTTTTTAATTTGTTTTTATGTTAAAATTTTTTAAAAGAATTATTTGATTCTATTTATCATTATTATATATAAAAGCGTGAAGAGCAATTATGGGCACTAGAGACAGCATGGGAGGAAGGTGGGAAGTGGGGGAGGATGAGAAGAAGGGAATCCAGGGGAAAGAGAAGTAAAACACTTAAGGGACACAAAAATGGAAAACTATCTTGGGAACCAGCAGTTAGCGTAATGGCCATGTTGCTGGACTCCCACGTAGTCGACAGCAGTTCGCGTCCTGGACCCAATGGCTTAAAACTCATGCTGGGCACGTGTGCGTGCGTGCCCAAGATCCCGAGAGGAGAATGGAGGAGAAGGGATTGCGGCGTGGCCATCCCCCTGGGGGGTGATTTCTCACTTTCTGTCTCTATGTCTTTCTCTGTCTGTCTGGTGAGCGTACGCACCCTATAGCGAAAACCTCTCCAAAAAAAAAAAAAAAATTGAAAACTATCTGTTGATGATAATGTGCCTGATAATATCTTTGACTGGACTAATATTTACAATATTCATGCTGGGAAAATTCATTTTGTATGCTGTAATAATATATAGTGATTGAATGCATAAAAATAATAAAATTAATGAAAAATAAAACAAAACAAAAAGAATTATTTATTTAATCTTCTTTATCATCATTATTATTTTAATTTGCAGGCATGTGAATTCACCAGAGAGAGACGGAAAAAGAGAGAGAGAGAGGGAAAGTTAGAAAGCAAGCTGCCAGCTCTGGGACTCAAACCGTGATCAGTCATGTGGGAGTCCAACGTCTATGCCATCTGCTGGCCCCATGTTAAAACATTTTAAATTACTTAGAACTGAGAAAAAAATGATACATGACTGTGAATCCTAGTTTGAAGACAAGTCATAGATTATCATGAGCCTTTCTTTCCACCTTCCAAATTAGTATCATTTGTAGGCAAAATCTCTCAATTAGATCTTGTCATAAATTTGTTGCAGAAGTAGCCATAAAGCATCTGACACTAGTACCCATTCAAATATGTGTTAAATGGCCAAGTTATTGCCTTAACTAGCTACCTCCAGGCATGGAGTCCATGTTTGAGAGAGGAAGAATGAGAAAAGGGAAGCTTGAGTCCATCAAGAAAGAAGCACACAGCATTGATTGAGGGACCATGTACAGACGAGGCTGCATCGTGTCCTGACTGCGAAAGCAAGAAGAGAAATTCCAGTAGGTGTTTTCACAGAGGTCATCAGGCTGTGGAGTCCATATGAGGGGGTAAGGAAGTTGACTTGGTGCTAGGGCTACACCTAAACACCTTCATCAGTGCCTGGGAATGTTTGAGGCTGCACGGGGACTCATATCTACAGGGGAAAGCACACAGGTGGCCAATATTTCTTGATCAGAACAGGGAAAAAAGTATGGACGCTAAAGCACCCAACATAAGGGTATGTGTGTGTGTGTTTCCAGTAATCCACGCTGGACCTAAGTGGTTCCTTCTCAACATGAAAACATTTTCTTCTATTATTTATTAAAATATTATGTTTCTTCCGTTTGTTTCAATTTTCCTTAACCTATAGACAAACCATTTTTTTCTTCAATTTATCTACTCTTGTCTTTAGTTGAGAAATTATACTGCTAAGCGCCAAAGAATATTTTGTGTACATTCGAGTCTCCATAAGTTCTCTTCATATTTATATGCAAGCTGACTTCTCTTTCGTCCATTTCCCTGGACCGTGTTCTGATTTCTGACTTGTCGTCTTCTCTCTGGAAGCTGCTTCCTTTACTGGGATGGGGTGTCTCTTTAATGGACACTGGAGCTGGTGTTGGGTTTTTGAGGAGCTCCTGTTGTGGCTGTTCTGCCGGCGACAGGGCAAAGTACCAACTGTAGGCTTCTGAGATCATCTAGCAAGTAGCCCCCTCTGTCTGAAGTGCCCGGAGAAAGCCATTCTGTCCTCTCACTGCTAGGTCCTTCATGGCCTCAGGGGGCTCAGACTATTCAGGTCAGTGCTAGAGCCAGGAAGTCTTCATGAAAGGCTGATTCTGACTTTCATTGAAGAGTTCCACATCAAGTTCTTGCCTGATATGCCACCCTGGGGTCCTCGCCGGAGTTCTCTGAAGCATGTCTGGCCAGTGGGAAGGAAGACTTGCACAGCTCAGAGCCTTGGCTGACTCCTGTTACCATAAGCCAGCTCCCCTGGCTCAGGGGACAAAACCAGGGTTGGGATTGGAGGGAAACCAATCATATACATGTTCTGTTTCAAAAATCTTTCTGTCTTTTCCCTTGTAACCAAGGCTTTTTAAAGACAAGCATGCAATAGTCACAAGATTATAATTGAGTGAAACTATTTTAATCAAAGTTATTCAGTCAGATGACTTATATCCATCCTAATATATATGTCTAGCTCGGACTTTTAATTTAGTTTATTTTTGAATTTCCAGAGAGCACATACGCTCACCAAAGACAGAAACAGAGGGAAAAAGCACCCTGCAATAAGGGTGCTTTCTGCAATCCCTTCTCCTCCATTTCTCCATCCTGTGGGGATTTGGGGCATGCATAAATGCCCAGTATTTTTTTTTTTTCAGAGATTTTTGCTATGAGGCGCGTGCGCTTACCAGAGAGATGGAGAGAGACAGAGAAACCAAGAAATCGCCCCCCAGGGGAGAATGACCACTCTACAATTCCTTCTCCTCCATTCTCCTCCTGAGTATGCATGCATGCACATGTACCTGGCGTGAGCTTCAAGTTGCCGGTTCTGACACTTGAACCTGGGTCGACCGTGCGAGAGTCCAGTGACATAACCATTACGCCATCCACTAGTCCCTCCCAGCATGATTTATAAGCCACAATGGCCAGGATTTGAATCACAGTCGGCCCTGTGGGATCTGGCTCCTCCTGTTAGGAGGCTATAGCATGCATGCACACGTACCTGGCGTGAGCTTCAAGTTGCCGGTTCTGACACTTGAACCTGGGTCGACCGTGCGAGAGTCCAGTGACATAACCATTACGCCATCCACTAGTCCCTCCCAGCATGATTTATAAGCCACAATGGCCAGGATTTGAATCACAGTCGGCCCTGTGGGATCTGGCTCCTCCTGTTAGGAGGCTATAGGGCTGGTCCTCAGACTTCTCCCTAAGTTCCACACCTACACAGTCACCCACTGGCTTGTTATTTATCTCCATCCAACTGCCTCATAGGCATCTCAAACTCAGCACGGCCAACAGGGAACTCGCAGTTTTCGCTTCTAAGCCTCTTCCGGATTGCTTCCCATCTCAGCTGCAGTAAATGGCCCACTACCCCCAATTACTAAGTACAAATCCTAGGGGTTCTTGATCCCTTCATTTCTTTCCCCTCCCATAATCAGTCCATCAGCAAGCACCGTGAGCTTCACCCCTGAGTCTATCCTGAACATATTCGCTCTCCTCTTCTTCACTCCTAGCATAGTAGTCCAAACTAATTTAATTGCTTCCTTTTTCTTTTTGATCTCACCCCCATTTCCCACTTCTATTTACCACAGAGCACTCAAGAGATCCTTTAACAAAGTCCATCAAATCATGACCTCCCTGGGCTTAAAATACTTAGTAATTTCTCTCTGTTCTACATGAAAAAGTGCTCAACAGCATTAAATCACAGGGAATGCTGATAAGAACCACGATGAGATGAGACTTCGTACCTGTTAGGATGGTGTCATCAGAGGGGCAAGCTCGTGTTGGTAAGAGTGTGGCGGAAGGGTCCGAGTGCACTGTTGGTGGGATGCACGTTGGTGCAGCCATTATGAAAGCATTGTAAAGGTCTCTAAAGAAGTTACAAATAGAACTGCCATATGATTTAGCAATCCCTCTCATGGCTATATACCCAAAGGAAATGAAATTACCCTCTCCTAAATATATTTGCACCCCATATTCACTGAAGCATTACTCCCGACAGTCAAAATACTGAAACAGCTGAAGTGTCTATTGATAGACAAATGGAAAGGAAAATGTGGTATATGTAGGTGTGTGGATAGCATTATATATACCACAGTATTATAATATATATTATTACATATATTTATGTATGTATGTCACAGTTTTTCAATTAGTATTTGTATATTAGTATTATAGTAGTATAATACTAATAATTATAATCATATGTTAATATAATAGTAACATTATGATATAATTATATTATTATAATAGTAGAGTAATAATAATTATAATTAAAATAGCAGTATATTATATAATATAGTATGTATTATTCAGCTCTATAAAAGAAGGAAATCCTGCTAATTGCTATAGCATCGATAAAACAGAAGACATAATGCTATTTGAAATAAGCCAGACACAGAAAGATAAATATATGATCTTGCTTAAATGAAGAATTTTTAAAAGAAAGGCAAAATATGTAGAGAGAATAAAATGGTGGTTACTGAGGGTGAGGGAAGGATGGGGAGAAAATAGGGAGATTAAGGTGAAAAGATACAAAGTTGCAGATGTACCGAATGAGCACGTCCTAGAGGTCTCACGCAGAGCATGAGGACTACAACTAATAATAATGTGCTGTATTAGGAGTTTTGGCTAAAAGAGTAGATTTTAAATGCTCTTGCCACACACACACACACACACACACACACACACACACACACAAAGAAAAAGGTAACTGTGAGGAGAAGGATAAGTTAATTTGCCTGACTACAGTAGCAATTTCACTATGATGTCATATATCATTATACACCTTGAATATATATAATTAAAAGAAAAATCCAAACATTGCCCCACCTCCCAGAAACCAGATCCTGCCCCTCTGGTTCCTCTTACACTGTTCCCCCCACGGACTTCTGTCTGATAACACCGGTTTCCTTTCTTCTGCTCTTCGGTGTCCACCAAGCGCCTTCTAGCCTAAGCATTCTGTACTTGTAGATCCTCCCATTTGGATCTTCTTTGCCTAACTTTGAAATCACTTTTTGATGCTTCCATTAAATTAGCCGTCTGCCTTCTTCCTCCAGTTACGTGTTTTTATAGCATTATCCTGTTCATTTCCTTCACCATTCTCATCACATTCTATAAAATTTTAAACTTATAGAATGTATCTTCCTCAAGTTGAATGCAATACAGCATAATAGATATTCGTTCCTGTGGTCTGAGTGTCCTTCCAAAATTTATGTGTTGATGTGACAAAATTAGGAGAGTGAAAACTTAATCCAGTCATGTTGGGTGGTGAGGCCTTTGGAAAATGATTGGGCATTGGAGTGGAGCCCTCATGATGGAGTCTTGGTGGATTCATCTAGGGAAGGAGCTAGACAGAGACTCGGGTGCAGATGCTCAGCTCTGGTCCCTGTGAGGTGATGCCTCAAGACCATGCGCCTAGACTGTGCCCAAATGTGGCCCCTGGACCTTCGTCCTCCAAACCTTGAGCTGAATAAACCTCTATTGTTATATAAATTACCCAGACTCGGGTATCTTTCTGTCATTAACAGCAGCATAGACCAGATTACTCATTAAATATTTTAGAAGGTAGGAGAAGGGGGAGAACATGAGAAAAGCAATTAAGGAGAAAAACAGAGGAAAGACATTTATGGAACACAGGTATGAATTATTATCTGCTGGGACCAGCAGTTAGCATAATGGCTATGTCCCTGGACTCCCACGTAGTCGACCGCAGTTCGAGTCCCGGACCTGGTGGCTTAAAACTCATGCCGGGCACATGTGCGTGTGTGCCCAAGATCCCGAGAGGAGAATGGAGGAGAAGGGATTGCAGCGTGGTCATCCCCCTGGGGGATGATTTCTTGCTCTCTGTCTCTCTCTCTCTTTTGCCCTATAGCAAAAAACCTCTCCAAAAAAAAAATTATTATCTGCTGATGATAACATGTATCATATCCTCAACTGGACTGGTGTGACATGTATTCACGCTGAGTAAATTCCCTTTACAAGCTAAGCGATGTATAGGGATTGAATATATAAAATAAACTTAAAACATACTCTGAATGAATGAATCAATAAATGCCACTTTCCTTTGTCTCTAAGACATCTCAGGAATTTCTTTCAGAATTACCTTTAGGGACAATTAAGTCTTCACATAAGGAAAACAGTTGTTGCTTTATGACCTCAGCCTGTTATCCCTCAGGTTGATACTGTGGCACATACTTTTATTTTACACTTTTAAATGTTCCTTTTTCCTTTTTTTTCTTTTCTTAAGTCAGCTCAGTACTGAGCCCCACTTCCATCTTTGGCTTTTCCACTTGAAGCTGGGATCGATGTGGTGTCACAGAGCACTCACGCCCAGGATGGGACCTTCCATGTGGCTTGTCCTGACAGCCCCTCCCACATCCTGCTCCTGATAAACTGGCTGTCCTACTGTGATTCTCATTGTACCCCAACACCGGTCGGCACCAGTCACCTTTCCTTGTTCTAGCCTGCTTTCAACCCTTCTCTTGCCTCTAAGTTTGAAGCCCGGTTGAAGGCAGGAGCGACGTGTTGTTTTTGTGCTTGGCACACAGCAATGAAATATCACATGGTGACGCTGAATGTGAGAAGGTGAGCCAATGGGCCAGGAAGCAAGCTCAGTTACATGCCGTAATACATATTCTAGATGCCAGACGAGCTTTATATTATTGAGTGCATGCGATTAACTGGCTAACGCGAATACTGTCAGGAGCTGACTGACTTCTCAGGGACGTCTCCTGTGGTGCCTGTTCACGTGAAGCCGTGGGTCCTACCTGTGCTGAGGCCGCAGGCCATAGTGTGCGTGATCGAATCTGGAGTTCGCTCTCCTCTCCAGGCGGTCATTTACTTGTGCCGTAGTCAATATTTTCTGAAGGAAACTATTGAACCGAGTGAAGAAGGAACTGTCCATGGGATACCCATTATCCCAGACACGGTGCAAAATCCAAGACCCTCGTCTGGTACTGAGGAACACCTGGGAGACAGAGACACAGCAAACCAGAGAGAGAGAGAAGCGTTCACACGTCACTTCTACTCCTATTTAGTTCACCACCCTGTTTTAAGAGTGTCCGCTACTGAAGATGAGGAGGGATAGAATGTAGCAGTGGTCGCCGTGTTGTGCTGTGTCAGGGCTGTCTGGATCTCCAGAACAAGGCCCAGCTGTGACACCAACTTTCTGCACGAGAAGCGGACATTTTCACTCACTCGTGTTTCAGTCTCATGTTTCTGAATTACTGTTTTCAAAAATACTGACATAACTATGCTTCATCTATAAATAAACATTTGCTTGTACAAGTAAATGATCATATTAATGACTATAAATTTTACCGTGTGGTTTGCATCAAAATCAAACATATATTAAGAACGTCAACGAATCGCATCATTCGGGATGAGGGTCCTGATGAACTGAATGTGACCGGAATCACCTTTGAAATATTTCTGTAACATGTTTGTAAAGGCTTCTGCATTCTGATGCAACTGAAAACATGGTATTATGAATTCTTGACTTGATTCCTGGTGCTTGTGCAATCTTGAGATGATTATGTGGACTCTCAATTCTTACTGGTCAAATATGTGAACTGTGAGAGGACCTTAGAAAGTTTGTGGAAAATGGAATTAAAGTACGAGCTTATTTTGGTAAAACGAAACTGAAATCCATGTATAGCTTTTTCATAACATACATTTTCTGAATGCACTTTTTGAAGACAGATGGGTGCTAGTGAATAAGTACTTATCTCTAAATACTTAGTAACTTTTTATTTTTACCAAGCTAAACTCTTAGTTAGTGGGTTAGTAGTAATTTTCTCCTAAAAACTGATTATAAATGATAACAAATAAAGACAAAGAAATGATAATCAAGATATCTAAATATATTTATTGAGTTTTCCATTAATTGTGGCTTTATTCAATGTGGTCAATGATTCTGAATGCAAAAGTTATCTTGTTTTGCTCAAAAACTCTAATTTTTCATGTGTAAAGTTAGACTTGTGTTCATGGAAATGTGTGTGTCACCTGTGTCTGCTATGAGAGTATTTGGATTGATTAGGGTCTTTGGTGATTCAATAAAATGTGGGGGGAAAACAGTGTAGAAAGCAAACATAGATACCAGAGACAGTGTGGGAGGAGAGTGGGAGATGGCAGAGGGTAAGAGATAGGGAATCAAGGATGGGGAAGAAAAAGCAAAACAGAGAAAACAAGAAATGGAAGATCATCTGCTGACAATAACATGTATGTTGATGTGCTTGATTGAGACAATATACAGTGTACTCTGGATGGAAAATCTCATTTTGTATGCTGTAATGATGTACAGTGAATGAATGCAAATAAATAAATTGAAATAAAAAAAACTCTAATTTTTTAAGAGGAGAAAACATACCGAATAATCAAGCATAGATAAACTTAGATAATTTGCTTCTGTCTGAAATAAAATATGCCTAAAGCAGAATTTAGTGCGTCACTCTCTTTTCTCTCATCATCACAGGTACATTATAATACTTCTAGTTAAAAGGAATATGTATTTATCTTCCTTGAGTCTCCTCCTTTTCCCGTTCTTTAATTCTGCCACCCAAATCTACTGACTCCCAATTTCTTTTCTTTACTATTCTTTGAAGTATTTTTCATGAGAAAAGTCAGATGAATTATATAACATGTTGTTTCATCTGTGCTAATGTTAGTTAACTCGACTCACGTGTTTTTTCTATTGCGAACGTGATGGATTTATTTTGGATTTATCTTCTGCTCCCCATGAATTTAAACACCTTGAAGCCAGGGCTCATAGATTTTGCTTTCTGTTTTCTTTTCTTTCTTTTTCTTTTTTTTTTTTTGGAGAGTTTTTTTTTTTTTTTTTTTGCTATAGGGCATGTGCGCTCACCAGAGAGACAGAGAGACAGAAAGCGAGAAATCACCCCCCAGGGGGGATGGCCACGTCGCAATCCCTTCTCCTCCATTCTTCTCTCGGGATCTTGGGCACGCACACACACGCGCCTGGCGTGAGTTTAAGCCACCGGGTGTCTGGGACTCAAACCCTGGTCGACTATATGGGAGTTCAGTGACATAGCCATTACGCTAACTCCTGGTCCCTTTTTTTTTTTTTTAGAGTAAAGTTAAACTTCACTTTACAGTGTTTTTTTCTATATACAAAGAATTATAGCACATGCTTATGGGGACTCCTAGCACAAGGCTCCCCTCTTTTTCAGTAGGAGTTTCACTTACAGCTGACAATCTGTTCACTTTCTTAGCCCTCACAAGAAGCCCAGCTTACATTTTGGATGGCACCTATAAACATGCAGGGTTCCCAGATGAAAGCTGCTTCCAGGGGGAAGTGGTTGAAAGTGAACAAACCTGTCTTGCCACGCGACTGAGCTCCACGGCAATGTCCACTCCGGAATTCCCAATGCCGACCACTATGATGTTCTTTCCTGCAAACTCCTCGGGGCTTTTGTACTCCCGACTGTGGAAATAACAGCCTTTGAACTTCTCAATGCCTGTGGTAAAGAGCATCTCATTACGAGGAGTACTTTTCATAGTGCTAACTCAGCACGTAGGAGGAAGCTCCGTCCTGAGGAAGCTGCACAAGCGAGACTTTGATTCTGGGTCAGCAAACTGAATATCATCATTTGTCCTAAGTATATAATCTTATGTTTTACAGAGCTCAGGAAGAGAGAGTAAATTCGGAATCAGTACCTGTGGATTCTAAATATAGACCTGTGACCTTATAAAGTATTTAGTAAATAGTAGATCTATCACTCTTGGACCATCAAAAATGAAAGTTTCAGGAACCAGCAGTTAGCGTAATGGCTATATCGCTGGATTCCCACGTAGTCGACCGTGGTTTGCGTCCCGGACCCGGTGGCTTAAATCTCACGCCGGGCGCGTGTGCGTGTGTGCCCAAGATCCCGAGAGGAGAATGGAGGAGAAGGGATTGCAGCGTGACCATCCCACCTGGGGGGTGATTTCTCGCTTTCTGTCTCTATGTCTCTGTCTGTCTGGCGAGCGCACGTGCCCTATAGCAAAAAACCTCTCCAAAAAAAAAAAAAAAAAGTTTCACAATTTCACTACAGTCTA
>NW_006159530.1:6138095-6139667 GCF_000334495.1 Tupaia belangeri chinensis | reverse complement strand
CCAGCGTGAGTTTAAGCCACCGGGTCCGGGACGCGAACCACGGTCGACTACATGGGAGTCCAGCGACATAGCCATTACGCTAACTGCTGGTCCCTCTCTCCTAATTCTCATCCAAATAAGTATATCCCATGTTTCTCTCTGTAAGGAGTGTCAGCCAGGAAGCAACCTGGTAAATACAAAACAGCTTCAAAAAGTTTATGGGAAAATGGAATCAAAGTATGAGTTTATTTTGGCATAAAGATTTTGGAAATCCATGCACAGTTTTCTGGGATATGCATTTTCTTTTTAAAAATGTTTTCTGAAAGTTTATTTATTTCTTCATGGGTGAGAGAGTCAGAGAGAGAGAGAGAGAGAGGAGAGAGGAGAGAGGGAGAGAGAACTCTTAACGGTGTCTTGATGCTATTACACACCTCCCGCTTCCGCAGCCTTAGATTGTGGACAGATATTTGTTTGGCTACTCAGATCTCAGGGAGGTGTCTGGACTTGAACTGGGAACCTTCTCATGTGGGATTGTTCCTTAGAATATTGTGTTTTGCTGCTGTGCCACCACCTGGCCCCTGTAAATACACATTTTTCATGAACTTGTTGAAGACCCTGTGCATATAACAGTCATTAATATAGTCTATACCATATATAATCATGTAATACTTTCCAGAATGAATTATATTTTAACATTTAGAAAGTCAGCTACTTTAATTTTACAAGTAATTGTGTTTTTTAAAAGAATTATTTGTTTAATTTTATATATTCATTCATTCATTTTAATTTTACCAGAGAGAGACACGAGAGAGAGAGAGAGAGAGAGAGAGAGAGAGAGAGAGAGAGTTCAGCATTTTAAACACATCGCCACCTGCTGGTTCGAAAATAATTGTGTTTGGTAGGCACAGAAGTTTAGGTATTTGTCTTATATAACTCAGCTCATTCATTGAATGACCAAAATGCAAGTTTTAAGCCCTGAATTTCCATCTCGGACTCTTCTGCTTCACTTCGCCTCTACTTCTAAGAGTTTCTTAGGATGGTTTGTTAGACATCAAGGAAAAACCTGAGATACCAAATATTTCTTCATTGACTCCTGAGAGCAATTGATGGATAAGGAGGACAAATGGAACAGGAGTAAAGAGAAGGTCTAGCTGGTGACGGTGGGACAGTTGCTTTTATTTACTTTAAAATAAAGCAAGTCTCCTTTGAGATGAGCCCCATCTAACTACACTGAACTCAAAGAGAGAAATAAATTCTAGCATGTTTTCATTAACTAGTGAAAATCCATAATAAATGAATGTTATTTAAGGTCTGGTCCTATACCTTAGGATTTCTAAGTTTATGGATTGACTACTTATTTGCTTGTCATTTGCCTCTTATTTTATTTATTTATTTATATTAATTTTACCTTCTCTGGAAGGAAATGAGATCAAATGAATAGACATAAAACAAAAAATTTAAATTATTATTGAGAGGTCAGTGGTTAAGATGCCTGAATCCCACATGGCTGACAGTACAGGTTGAATTCCAGGACCAGATGTGTGTGTGTGTGTGTGTGTGTGTGTGTGTGTGTGTATATATTTCCAAAACACC
>NW_006159530.1:6114905-6138008 GCF_000334495.1 Tupaia belangeri chinensis | reverse complement strand
CCCTCACATGTGCACAGACTCCCTGGCTAGACAACGAACAAACATGTGAAACTTCAGAAAGTAAAAAATAGAAGGTATTGTCTTTGCCTGTTTTGCATTTCAATGGGCAATATTGTACGGTTAACATAAATTTTGGACAATTGCTACAGAATCTTACCAGATTACTAACTCTAGTGATGAAATTTGTGCCCATTCATTTTGTTTTCTCACTTTCTCAGTTTCTCTTCTCTCTCTGTTTCTCCAGCAAGTGCATGCATCCTATGCAGTAAGTTATCTGGGGTGTAGTTTCCTACCACACTCTTAGTGACCTACCTGGGAAGGACTGAAGTGGTAAGTAGGGATCTGTGTGATGTCCACTGCAGACCAAGACCCCGTCAAAGACCAAGGTCTCCTGTTTCCCATCAGCCTCCACAACGACATCCCATAGTCCATTGAAAGAAAAATCTGGATGTTTCCTCACGCTCCGCACTTTGGTCTGAGAACGAGGGCACAGACACGGGTGGTAAACTTACTGCCATCCTCAGATTTAATCCCCCCTCCACGGAAGTCCGTTAAATCTGAACACTACCACTCACCTGAGACAGCACTCATTTAGCGCTCACTCCTGAGTGCTCCCATAATGGCTTTGCTGTGGGTGCATTTTCAAGATATTATGGCTATTTCATTAAAAATCTAATTTTCCAGGGCCTGTGGGTGACATATTGATTAAGCTGCTGGACTCCCACATGGCCAACTGCAGTTCAAGTCCTAGAACCAGTAGTTTGAAACTCACACTGGGAACATGTACACGTGTGCCCCGAATCCCAGGAGGGTAAAGGAGGAGAAGGAATTGCAGCAAGCCCATCTCCTCGGGGGGGATTTCTCACTTTCTCTTCTCTCTCTGTTTCTCCAGCAAGTGCATACATCCTATAGCAAAAACCTCTCTCTAAAAAAAGAAATTCTAATTTTCTACAGAAATAAAAATAGGTAAGATTTAACTGTGAGAAAAAATGGAGGAGCGACTGAAGACATGTAATAGTATCCTTTTTCCAGGGTAACTTCTACATAGAAGGAAATAATATTTGTGTTTTTCATATTTTTAGCACAGGCCTGTCCAGTTTCCTTGAGCCCAGCTTTTTGGGTTTCAGAGAGGAATTAATGTTTCATTATGACTAAAGAGGTGAATTTTTTAATGTGTGCATTGGGGATAGTATGATGGAAGACAGAGTGTGGAAACTATTATACATGGATCCCCCAGATTTTCTTGTGTTGTTTATATAACCTTGGTTCTTGTTGTACAGGTAATATAACTTGTTATTGATCTAAATCCCTAAAGATTTTTAATTTAAAGTGGAGAGAAAGAACTTTATGATGCCACACCAATATTATCTGAATAGATTCTATTGTGCAAAATTCTCTAGTTGCACATTCAAGTGAATTTTTCAAAACATTGCTTTATTATAAGTAATGATTTTCTTTTTTTTAAAAAGAACTATTTATTTAATTTTATTTATTTATTCATTTATTTTAATTTGACCAGAGAAAGAGAGAGAGAGAGAGAGAGGAGAAGTGAGAAAGCAATCCACCAGGTCCGGGACTTAAACTGTGATCGACCACATGAGAGTGTCCAGGGCTTTAACCACCACACCACCTACTGGTCCCTATAAGTGATGACTTTCTAGGAAGGAAGCTCATTAATGTTCTCTTCCTCTGATTATAGCGGAAGATGCTAAATATAACTCATATTTGCAAAAGTCCGCATGTCTACACACATGCACACATGCACAGACGCACACACGCACACATTGAAGATGCAATATTCCATGTAGATTTTACCTTAAAACGAATGTAGTTGAGGAGGCCGAAATGTTTGGCATACATCCTGAAGTAGTCCATGAGCTTGGAGTTGTGCATGTAGTTGGGAAAATGGTCAGGGACAGGGAAGTCGCTGAAGCACATCATTTCCTTGGACGTGTTGATGGTGACAGATTTGTAGATACTAGGCATTTTCTCTGAAGCATTTTTCTGCCAAAGAAAGCCTCTCTCAATAAAAACAAATTTCGCAATAGTAAGGGAAACAAAATACAATATTTTAAAGAAGAAAGATAATCTCAGGCATACTGATGTAGTGCACTGCCCTTTTTAAAATGATTTTTTCACTCTCCTATCTACTAGAGAAAAAAGTTACATTGAAGAAAAACTGAGACCTACGTCTGAATTCTCAAACAAAATGATGGAAGTCGGAAACAGTGGAACGCTACCTTTAACATGCTAAAGAAAAAGTTCACCTAGCTTTTCATACCCAGTGAAAATATTATTGAAAAATAAAAGCGAAATAAACACATACTGGGACCAGCAAATGGTGTAATGGTTACATTGCAGGATTCCCACAGAGTCGACCATGGTTCGAGTACCAGACCCGACAGCTTAAAATTCATGTCAGGCACATGTGTGTGCATGCCCAAAATCCCGAGAGGAGAATAGAAAAGGGAATGCAACATGGCCATCCTCCCTGGGAAGTGATGTCTTGCTTCTGTCTCTCTCTGTCTCTTTAGTGAGTGCACATGCCCTATAGCAAAAAAATTTCTCTAAAACAAAAATAAATAAATAAAAGGAAACATATATTCAGGCAAATGAAAGATGAAAGAATGTGCTACCAATAATCCAAGACTACAAAAAGTATGAAAGAAAGTTCTTCGGGCTGAATGAGAATAAATCGAGATGAAAGTCTGCAAATGCTGGGAAGAATAAAAACACTAGAAATTATAAATATGTGGATAAACTTAAAAAATGGATGGTTTAATAAACAAGAATGTGGAGGTCAGCAGGTGGCATGGTGGGTAAGGTGCTGTACTTCCACATGACCAAGAGTGGTTTGATGCAGTGGTTTGAAATGCAAGCCATGAGTGCCCCAAATCCCAGGAGGAGAATGGAGAAGGGATTGTGGCGTGGCCATCACCCATCGGGGGATTTCTCACTTTCCCTCTCACTGTCTCTTTTTGTCTTTCCAGTAAGTGTATGTTCCCTATGGCAAAACCTTAAAAACAAGAAAAAGGAAAAGAAAAAAAAAATGGCTGGTTAAGAGAGCCAGATCCCACATGGCTGATTTCAGTTCAAATTCCAGCCCTGGTGGCTTAAAACACATGCTTGGCATCCGTGTGTGCATGTCCCAAGTCCTGACAGGATGGAGAAATGGGGGAGAAGGGATTTGGGTTTACCGCACCACACTGAAGAGTGCTTCTTCTCTCCCTCACTCCTTGTCTCTCTTTCCTTGGCAAGTGCACATGCCCTCTGATAATTAAAACAGCAACAATAGCAATAGTGTTGCGTGAGGTTTGTAATAGATTGAAAAAGTAAAATATATGATAATACAAAAATGGGAAAGGGAAGTGGAGTTAAACTGGATTTTAGAGTTGTAAGATCCTTAATTTCTTCAGAAAGTGGAAAAAGTACAAACAAGGCAGAAATTAATAAGTCAAAGATACTTCTTTTCTTAGTTTTTAGGCTAATCATTAACAATACAAAAATGGATTTCTAGATAATTTATAAGACAAATACAATGAAAAGTAAAACCAAAAGAAAGAGAGAGAGAGAAATGAGGAATGAAGAAACAAAGATAGGAAAGAAGTCGAAGTATGCTGGGGCCTGCAGGTGGAGTGGTGGTTAAGGCACCAGCTCCCAAATGGCCAACTCTGTGGTTTGAGTGCCTGACTTGGAGACCTGAAAACACGCTGGGTGTGTATGTGTGCATGCCCCAAATCCTCAGAGGACAGTGGAGGAGAAGGGATTGTGGCATGGCCATCCCTGGCGTGGCGTGATTTCTCACTTTCCCTCTTTCTCTGTCTCTGGTGAGTCCATTTTTACAGGTTGAATCAGGATTTTATTCCTAGGAATATGTTCATGAGAAATGAGTGCTCATCCACTCGAAGATATGTACAAGAAGGTTCATAATTTCTAAATAGTGAAATAACCCAAATGTCCTTAGATAAAAGAATGGATGAGTAAATTGTGGTAGAGTCATACAGTGGACTACCATACAGCAATAAAAACGTTTTAATTGAATTATGGCAATTTTCTATCACCAGTGGGTTTGGCATACACAAATGAAAGAAGCCAGACACTAAGCCACATGGTAAAAACAACCCCAAATCCACCCACAGACAAGTGAATGACTACATGGCAGTATTCACATACCAGAATACTACACAGCAGAAGAAAATTAAAACACACCACTGCAACCTACACAGTCTGAAGGGATCTCAAATGCATAATGATAAGTGGAAGAACAGTGATTCCATAAACCAGCAAAAGCAATAAGTATGATAGAAGTAAAAATAGTGAGCACGGCTGCAGTGGCTCACCCTGCTAAAAAGCTGAGCTCTGCAGACTGGGGTCACAGAGGAGGCCCAGGTTTGATTCCTGGTCCAACCTGAAGACTGGATGTGGTGGCATGTGCCTGTTATTCCAGCTGCTTGGGAAGCTGAGGCAAGAGACTCGTGAGAGCTCGAGAGCTCTGAGCTCCAGGCTGGCTTGGGCAACACAGCAGGATGCTAGCTAACAAACATCCAGGTGTGAGATGGCAGGCCTGCAGGCCCCACTGGGAGGATGAGGCAGGAGGATCTCAAGAGTGAGCTCTAGTTAAAAGTGTTTGCTTCTGGCTATTGACTGGCAAGAAACACACAGGAACCTTCTAGGATACTGTGAATATTCTGTATCTTGGACTGAGCAGTGGTTGCAAAGATATGTAAATATGACAATGATCAAGATGCACACTTAAGATTAGCACACTTTATTCACTTTAATGCATATTATTAGATAAACAAGGAATAGGATCACATTAGACAATAAAGTAAAATCAGATTCTATGGAGACGGACCTAAAACACAGTAAAGTGGAAAATCAAATGATTAAAAAAAGATATGCTTATCATGGTTTAGCAAAGAGACTGCAAGTTTAGTAGTCTTCATACAAACAATATTATTCAAAGTAGAAGGAACAAAAGATATTTCATATTAATAAAAGAAACTATCCACCAAAAATACATAACAGCTATAAGCCTCTAAACACCAACACGTCCTTTCTGTATGTGGTAGAAATGCAAGCAGAAAGTTTGGATTATTGCCGAGCAGTTTAGAAAATGGACCCTGTTCACTGTCCCCCACTTTGGCCTGTAGATCAACCAGTGTGGTCCTTTTCAGATACAAATCAAAGGACCTTGTTCCTCAGTATAAAGCCCTTTAACAGATTTCGGTCTCTATCGGAGAAAGTCCTTCCAACAGTGTATAAACCCTGACACAGCTTACGAAAATATTTCCCCATTCTGAGAGCTGTTGATTCACGCTAATTACTGCGTTGAAGATAATGTGCATAGCATGCTCACCGGGACTGCTGAGAAACGTGTCCATGTTGGAATACTCACTTTGCAGGCTAAGTAACATGTGATTGAATGTATAAAAGATATTGAAATAAGATATATTTTTAAAAATACAAATATATTCTATGGTGATTATGTCAGATGTTTATGTTTGTGAAAGCTGAATAAAAGGCATACAAAAAATAAATAAATAAACCCTGGCATAATCTGGTCTTTCATCCCCTGTGAGACCATCTCACAGATGTCTCCTCCTTGGCTGCTAGAGTACAGCCACCCTGACATTCTAGCCCTTCCCTAACATTCAAGGCATCTCCTTCCCCATGGCTTTGCACCTAAAGGTCCCTCTGAAGCCTTCTCTCCAGAAAACTATTCAGCTTTCTTTCTTCCATTTCAGTTCTTTGCCTTTTCATTGAGGCTCTTCATGACCCTACGTAGACGAGACTGTCCAAACTCTCCTCATTTTATACTCTATCATTCTCTATAACACCTACCACCATCAACCACATTATTTGTTTATTTTTCTCTCCTCTAGAGTGTAAGCTCCCTAAGGCTAGCATTTTTGTATTTGTATTTTCTAGACTATTCTTAGAAACCTGTAAAAGTACCTGATGCATTGTAAGTGCTCAAAAACATTTGTTGAATGAATAAATAAACTCTGAAATTAAAGGAGAAATGAAATGGATATTATGGAATATTTAGAACTGAATTTCAGTTAAATAAATGTACAGGAAAACTTATAGGTTACAGCGCACTAGTTGGGTGACCCCAAGAGCAGGCTGGCGGTCTCTCTGAGGGCAAGTAGGTAAGGTTTTGGACACTGATTTGCTCCTAAGGTGCTGTACGACACTGATGCTGATTACTTTGCCAATAAGCCATGCTCTATAAAGATAGAGGCACCTCACACTCTAGCTCCTGAAGCGTGACCAGGGTGGGGCAGAGCCAGGAGCAAAAGAAGAAGATCAGTTCATTCGTGCACACCCTGAGAATACCAGCCATGACTGGTGAGCAGAATGGTTCTCTGGGGTTATCAAAACTGGAAAATACTGGCCAAAGTGCTGGACTTCAAAGGTAATTCAACCACAGCAGAGTGGAGCACCGAGAGCAGGTGGGATCACCTGGGAACGTAAGCCTATCAACATTTGGCACCAAACTTGCACCCCTTAAGGCAATACAGTTTTTGCTACCGAAAACCAAAAGAAAAAAAATATCCTTGCCCTCTGATAGACAAGAGAAGAAGCTATACAGGGACCAGCGAGTCAGCAGCGTGACCACAGGAATGAATCTGAGGCTGCAACGAAGACACTCAGCAATATGCCTTCCTGTCTGAGCCTACATGCATGCTCCATCGGGGAACGTGGGTTACCCTTGACCTTAGGCACCTTATCGTCCGATCAGTTGATGTCCTCATAACCATCCCTTTCTCATACTTCTAATGATCACATGGGATCTCAGCTTTTCTGAAAGAATTCCATATCTAAGTCTGAAATTGACACATGTTTATGTATGTCCTCAATCAATAACACGAGCAAAATTAGGGTCATTAAATCATTCTTAAATTAGGATGTGCAGAAGGGAAGTCATCAGCTATCTTGCTAGGGCTATTTTTTAATGTTGCATGCTTTTAAAAAAAAAAAAAAACAATTTACCTTCAATCACTGTAATCCTTACAGCATACCAAATTAATTTCCCCATCATGAATACACTGTTCATTGGTTCAAAGGCATTAGCATACACATTATCATCAGCAGATAATTTTTGAAAAGCTGTACACTAATTAGATCTATAAAAAATGAGAAAAGGAAAGAAAAAAAATCTAGTGCTTTCTATACTACTTTTGGTGCCTCTTTGTTAATCTCTCAGAAGAATGTTACTTTTGTAAGTGAATCTATGTGCTTTGTGCTTCAAAAAAAAAGGAGATTCCTCAAAGACCTACAAATAGAACTACCATATGATCAGCAATTCCACTCCTGGGTATCTACCCAAAGGATAGGAATGTACTCAACCAGAAAAGCACTTGCACATCCATGTCTATTGTGGCATTATTCACAATTCCTAAGACGTGGAACGAACCCAAATGTTCATGAACAGACGAATGGATTGAAACACTGTGGCATCACGGAACACTACTGTCATAGAAAACAATGAGACCCAGTTATCTGATAGAAAGTGGACAAATATGTAAGATTTACTGCTAAGCAAAGAAAGCCAGACTATGAAAGTGAGGCACTGTATGTCCCCACTTACTATATACCAAATGTATGCACTTTAGGGTAGAAACTAAAATATCAGACATGGCCATAAAGGCATGGCGACCAACTGCGGATACCAGAGACAGTGTGAGAGGAAGGTGGGAAATGGGGAAGAGTGGTGGGTGGGGGAATAAAAGGGGAAAAAGAAAGAAGCAAAACATTTAAGGGACACAAAATGGAAAATTATCTGTTGAAGATAATATGTATAGTAATGTCTTTGATTGAGCTAATATACAATGTATTCTATATGGGAAAATTCATTTTGTATGCTGTAAATATTTACATTGAATGACTGTAAAGAATAACTTAAGATTTTTTTAAAACCTCAAAATTAAAAGTAAATCTTGTAAATAATAAAAAATATAATAAAATAAAACAAAGCAAGTTACATGCTTAAAACAAAAAGACTATCCAAACTACCTGGAATTTCCAGAGACCTCCAATATCGTCATTCCTTTCAAAGCAGGTGGGCTCCAAATCTTCATCCAGACAGCACTTGATGGCCCCCAGCCCGCTGATCCCCGCTCCAATCACAGCGACCCTCTTCTTGGCCATGGCGCCTCGGCTGGCTGGTGGAGACCAACAGCGGTTACTACCTAGTGGGAGTAACACAAAGGCAACCAAAGCTACCCTTTCATAAGGACTATCGGTTTGCTGTTATAAACTTAGATTGTTCTTATTAGCAATGAGAGCACCAGTATGCTGGTCACCTAGCAGGGACAATGATAGGGACAAGGGGCATAAAACTATACACAAATCGATTTCTTTCTCCAAAACGTCTCTGTATACTCAGAGAGAGAGAAAGAGAGAGAGACACGAGCGAGATGCAAACATGTAATTCCCAGGTCAGGGACCGAATACAATACGGCATCACTTCTCTGCAGGCAGTACAGGGAAGAAGTACCTGGTCTGCTGGGGGGAGAGACTCAGATAAAAATACCGAAGGGGGAATGAATAGGAGCTGGCAGGTGAGAAAGCAGGAAGGGCCGTGTGTGTGTGTGTGTGTGTGTGTGTGTGTGTGTGTGTGCATGCACATGCATGCGTGTGTGATACTGTAGTCAGTAAGAATAAGACTGAAAATTTGGTGGTGGCCATTTGTGATCTTTGCCTAAGAAGTTCCAGTGGCACGTGGGATGGAAGCCATGGTGTAGGAGTTTGAGGAGAAAATAAGACCAGAGAACATAGACGTGACGGCTGTTCATTATATTCCCAAAAGGCCTATGAAAGCAAAGTAAGTCCAACATACTGGCTTTTCTCTTTTTCAATGATGTCATAAAAGTTAGCTGCAGATCTTTTTAAAAAATTGTATTTTCAAAAGTAGTGTGAAGGTATCATAGTTCTTAGAATGAAGTATCTTAGCTAGTATCTCTGAGCCTTAGGGGGTGCATTCATTTGTTCATCCCTCCGTTTACTTGTTCGACAATCACTTACTGATCTCCGACAATGGGCCGAGGTTTGTATTTGTTGCTGAGGCCACAGAGAAGAGTATGACACAGCCCTCGACCTCCGGGCCTCACTCTAAAGGCAGAGGGCAGGGCACATGGAGTTAAAGACAACTCTGCCACGGCTGAGGTTAAGAAAAGCGCAAATCGCGTTTCGATCCGGCCAAGTCACTTGTAGTGACTGTAGACTTTGGCCCTTTCCCTGTAAAAATGTCATTTGTCACAAAAGCTGTTTCCTGTAGAAATGCCCTAACCTTTTCTACTGGTTCCCTTCTAATTACCATCTTCCCTGAAATTTTCAGACACAGTTAAAAGTTCATCCTCCTTGGTAGCCACACTATCACTGCATTTAACATATTGTTTTATTACTTATTATTCTACCTCTCTTATTTTGACTAATAATCACCTAGTAAAATTTGAGACTCATAGCTAACAATGAATAAATGTTGATGGAATGAAATTTGAGGGAAAATATTAATTTCTAAACATTGCTACTTTTCTTTTAGTTGCTAACATGGTTAGCAAATAAAAAACAATAAGAACACTATTTGATACAGATAATCAGATAAAATATATTAACGACTATCCCCACATCCCCCCCCCTCCCCATAAACCAATATATATTATATGGCAAAGATAAGAGACCAACCTTTGGCAAAAAGAAAGATCAAGTTTGATTTCAGCTTCTCAGGGAAAGTTGATCTATCTTCTCTCTGTCTTTTTTGAAACAAAGTAACTCCACAGCAACAGGAACCCTTTTATAGCCTATTGAATTAGTTGCTGGGTAATCCTTTCCCATGACTCTTCCAATTTGGATTAAAACATTGCCATGAGCCTTTTAGGGAAGGGACCATGTCTAATCTAATAGCATGTATAATTTACTCACTGATACTGATACCGATCTACGGTAAATTTTACTTCTGTTGGCACCCCGTAAAGACCATCTGAGCAAAATCATTGGCATCAACTTGGAAAAATAAAATATCTATTTCATTATGAATTCACTGGTCACAAGTCAAAACATTTTGATCCTTTTAGATAATTTTATGTTAAGAAAAATTTCAGTGGAGACAATGAAAATAGTATTCAACTAATGCTTATAATGTTCGTGAGAAAGCGGAACAGGCTATAAATGATAAAAATAAATAGACCAAGTTACTACTAATTACTCTATTTGGGTGACAGAACAATGATTGTTAGTACTTTTAACCTTTATGCTTTCCTATATAAAATATATACATAATTTTCAAAAATGATTGCTATTGGGACCAGCAGTTGGGGTAATGGCTATGTTGCTAGACTCCCCATGTAGTTGACCATGGTTCGGGACCCGGATCTGGTGGCTTAAATTCACGCCGGACAGTGTAGCCATCCCTCTTGGGGGGTGATTTCTCGCTTTCTGTCTCTCTATGTCTCTGTCTTTCTGGCGAGTGCATGAGCCCTATAGCAAAAACCTCTCCAAAAAAAAAAAAAAAGAAAAAAGATTGCTATTAAAAACCTAGTCTTTGAGTTCTCAGTTACAAACTGCATCCTTGAGTTCAAAGGGAACCTGAAAATTGTCTGTCCAATCTTCTGGCAAACACAGGAATCCTCTTTACAGTGTGCTTCAGACATATTAATCAGGTCTTAGCTATATGAGGTGATAAGGCCGTGCTGTTTCAGAAAGAGCGCATTATATTTTCAAAAAGTTCTGATCCTTAGGAAGGGCTTTCTTACCTTCCACTAATGTCTGCTTTTCTAACCGATGGACGGCAGTCTTCACTCTGTCGTCCACTGTTTTCTATCTGATGGCTCTTTGAGATAGCTATCATACCTTATTGAAGCATCAATTTATTACTATTTTTATTTATTATTTTTTAAGGTTTTAGCACTGGAGAGAGAGAAAGACAGTGAGAAGGAAGGTGAGAAATCACCCCCCTGGGAGATTGCCACACCCACCACAATACCTTCTCTTCCATTCTCTAGGGATTTGGGGCATGCACACACATGCATGCAGCATGTTTCAAGCTGCCAGATCTGGGACTTGAACCATAGTCGGCGATGTGGGAGTCCAGTGCCTTAGTCACTATACCACCTTCTGGTCCCTCAGCTTCTCTTTAACCAGGAAAATGTCCACGATCCATTCAACTGCTCTACTAATACAATGTATGATACAGTATGTGTTCCGGGTGCTAAGTAAGTATGTGTAGGATTGGTCTTGAGAATGAGACGCTTTTATTCATAGGCTGCCCTCACGCTCCAAGAAAGGGAATTACTCATACAAGGCACAAGTCACCGGGGTCATCTCATAATCCTGCCTATCATGGCAGCCACAGTGTTATGGGAGTAACATAGTGCTTGCTGAAGCTCATGCCAGGTGGGAAGGTCCTGGGTTTGCATCCTGAGGGCTCCCTGTACACGGAAGGCCCACACATGCCTTGGACCCTGGCTGGCTGAGGCGTACAGCATGAAGCCTCTGGTGGGGATGCCTTTCTCTCTCCGTCTCTCATGAATCTTTGATAAAAGGATTCTGCCTATCCACAATATTGTTGTCTTCCTCCCCTCTGATCTTCACTGGTCCCATGGTTCCACATAAAGGCATTGTATGCTAGTATCATATGATAAGATATCCTTTTGTCTGTCAATACTTTTTGTTTTTTGGAGAGGTGTTTACTATAGGGCGTGTGTGCTCACCAGACAGACAGAGACAGAGAGACAGAAAGCGAGAAATCACCCCCCTGGGGGGATGGTCACGCCGCAATCCCTTCTCCTCCATTCTCCTCTTGGGATCTTGGGCACGCACGCACACGCATCTGGCGTGAGTTTAAGCCACCAGGTCTGGGACTCGAACTGCAGTCAACTCTGTGGGAGTCCAGCGACATAACCATTACGCTAATTGCTGGTCCCAATACTCTTTGATATACACAGGATAATGAAAATATTATAATAGAAAAACCTCAATTATGATTAATTGATAAAATTAGAAATGTAAAAACAAACAGAAAAGATCCAAATGCACAGAAGCTCTTTGCTACATTCTAATTTAATGACTTATGTAAAAGTTGGGATTCCACTGTGACAAGCATTCAGTGCTTTTTTTAGTATAGTTTTGTTCAATACACAAGTTTTAGGAGGTGGAGACCATCACAAATGTACTAAATGCACCAAAACCTTCAAATGAGATTTTCTTATTTCTATGAAAGGTCTCTTATTTTCTCAGTTTTGTTTTCCTCCTTCCAAGTAAGACACACAGCTCCAGCGACCTCTTCATCTCTCTCACGGACCAATGCGCCGTGTCCAAACCTAACCTGTAAGATCTGTAAGCATACAGAGGCCCAGAGCCCCTGCCTCTATGTGCCCCCCCCATTCCCTTTAAAGCAGTCATCACGTCTCACGCGTGTCTTTCCTGTCCTGATGTCTCACACTGCTTGTCTTGGTCAACAATGCTCGTTTCAAGCTGCTATAATACAACATCTGAGACGGGGTAGTTTATAAAGAACATAAATTTCCTTCTCACTGTTCCGTAGCTGGGAAGTCCAACATCAAGGTGCCGGTACCCGGTGAGGGCTTTCTTGCTGCGGCATCTGATGGTGGAAAGCCAGAGGATGAGAGAGAGTATGAGAGAGCAGGAGGGAGCCAGACTCGCTTTTGTAACAACCCAATCTCACGTAACTAACCCACTCCTGTAACTACGTTAATCCCCCTCTTACCTGGCCCCACCTTTCAACACTGTTGCAATGGGGGTTTAACTTTCTGACACATAAACTTTAGAGAACTTAATCAAACCGTAGCACTAGTCTTTTAGAGGTGGATTTTAGAGGAAAGAAGGGATAACTATGCACTTATAACCAGTCAACCTTTTTCCCTAAAGCATTTATGGAAACTCTTGCTTCTCAAATGTAAAATTTAATGTAAACAACGTAAGTTAGAAGAGAAGTCCTAGTTGATTCAATAGCTCTTAGTCTGGCAGAGAAAAACCTTTCTATATACCCCAAATATGAAGAGTGAACACACTATCTACTGTCTTCTCACTTGGATTCAGTTTCTTGTTTTTGCTTTGTGTGTGTGTGTGTGTGTGTGTGTGTGTGTGTGTGTGTGATATATTTTCTATACAAGAGGAGCCCTTATTTCACTTTCTACTTTGTAGGGCTGTAATAAGTCTGATACATTGTAGGAATTTGCATGCTGGGGACATTTTCTAAACCCAGTATCATGTGACTTTACAGGACAGAAACAAGTGAAAGGTTTGTACTCAGGAAAATAATCTACGATTTAAGATTTAATCCCACTGGAAGCATTTACAGACATAATAACTGGATAGTGCAGTTTTGTCCGAGAACTGCAGCGTACCTGCCGTGCTTCTCCGGTTCACGACCTGCTCCCATTCCACCACCAACCACCACGTGGTCCCCCTCCCACCGGGCAGTCCTCCCTGAGACCGCCCGCTCAGCTCCCCTCTGTGCTGGTGCCACACCTGGGCTACGTCTGATGTCCCTGACCTTGTAAACAGCCCTGTGCTCTTCACTCCTCACACAGCCACTCCTCTCCTGCACGATGAGATCCTCGCATGGGGCCATCCATCTATGATACCTTTTTTATTATTTTTAAAAATTTTTTGCCTTTTAAAATTCTCTTTCAATCTCCCTCCCACTGGCCCTCCATTGCCCACCTCCCTCGCACTCTGTCTCTCGTGCTTTCCTGCCCCACTCTCTCCAGTGTGTGCTATAGGGTGCATCTATTCGATTAAGTGGGGACATACAACTCCTCTCTTCCACAGCCTGGCTTGTTTCTCTCAGCATTAAAGCTTCTGTATTCATTCACCTTCTTTTTCTTTCTTTCTTTTTTTTTTGGAAAGATTTTTGCTATAGGGCACGTGCGCTCGCCAGACAGATGGAGAGAGACGTAGAGACAGAAAGCGAGAAGTCACCCCTCAGAGGTGATGGTCACGCCGCAATCCCTTCTCCTCCATTCTCCTCTCGGGATCTTGGGCAAGCACGCACACGCGCCCGGTGTGAGTTTTAAGCCACCGGGTCTGGGGCGTGAACTGCGGTCGAGTACGTGGGAGTCCAGCAACATAGCATTACGCTAACTGCTGGTTCCCTTCATTCACCTTCTATTAGGTATCAGGGTCTCATTTTTTTTTAATAGCTGAGTAGTATTCCACAGTGTACATGTGCCACACTTTTTCAATCTATCCTTAAGGACAGGGACAGATGAGGAAAAGGTGATATTATGGGATGACTTCTGATGTCTGAAAAAGAGTGGGTACATATTCAGTGCCCTCTCAGATAAGTAGTCTACTTAAACTTCCCCATGTCATTAGCATAATATGCCCCTTTTTGTCTACTCATAGGAAATAAATCCACTTTAAATAACTCAAAAAACATTCAGTGACACAGCAGAGCTGGCCCCAACTCTGCATGCAAGGCTTGGGCATTTTATTATGGTTCCCCCTGTTGGACGCAACCCCCAGCCCATTTTGGCTTCTTCCCTTGTGGCACCGTCCATGCTAACCTGGCACTGTCTTTCCATGCCGACTCTGTCGAACCAAAACACCGCTGCTTCTGCCATGGAGGCTTAAAGGAGCACACGCTACAGCCTTAGCTTTGTCCTGCCTAGAAAGAAATCTGGTTGTCACGCCACTCTTCCTAACCTATTTCTATGAGGCTTTTTTGTGGAGGCCTCTGAGAAGTAGACCTTCTCGGGGCCAGCAGGTGGCATGGTTGTTAAGGGACTGGACTCTCACGTGGCTGAGCATGGTTCGAGTCCCAGACCTGGTGTCTTTCTTTCTTACTTTCTCTTGCTCTATTCCTCTCTGATCAAATCTAAGAAAATTAAATAAATAAATTTAAATAAAGTAATTCTTTTCAAAAATAAATAAAAATGTAAAAAAGTAGATCTTCTCTTCTGACAACTTTTTAATAGCTCAAACATACAGAAAAATGTAGAAAAGAGTAGAAAGTAGAGCTTCCCCCTGTGTGCAGGGGACCTGGGCAGTAGTAACTGGGTGGTTTGTGTGCGGCGATATTACGAATCCCCTCATCCAATGTGGTGGCGAGGAGTGTCTTGGGCTACTGCTTCCCCTGACCATTCCACAGAACTTACAGCAGCCTCACGCCTTAACTCACTGGACTGTCGATGTTTTGTTTTACTTGATGATGCGGCATGAAGTAAGTGTGATCGGGAAGCCCTGCTCTCCGACAGTTGTGTACATACCAGCCAGATTTAACGTACACAGATACTCCTCCACTTCCGCTATGGTTATGTCCCAAAGCATGCGTGGTAATTTGGGAACGGTGTAAGTCTAAAGTGTATTTCATACACCTAACCTACCGAGCATCGGAGGTTAGCCTTGCCTACCTTGAACATACTGAGAGTGCTTAGGTGAGCCTGCAGTTGGCTATGATCATCTAACACACTTGACCAGTCCCTGTAACTTATTGACCGCTAGAGTGCAAGTGAAAAACAGAATGGTTGTGTGGTTTCTATGGAATGCCCATTGTCTTTGCACCATTGTGAAGCCAAAAATTGCAAATCTGAGACCTTCTGTATATTGCCATTTAGCCATATTTGTTATGAAATACTTTTTGAAGTAATAGCTGAAACTCTGTATCCCCCCCTGCTCCTCCAGTCACACTGCCTTCCCTTCCTCTCCAAAGGTGTCCGCTCTCCTGGAAGTGGTGTTCATCCTTCCTGCACACGTGGAAGGCTGTAGGTACATGTGGATGTGCACTTAGGGACCCACACCACCATGTGCTTGTAAGTTTTACTCGGGTGCTCTCTCTCTGTAATAATTCTTTCACTCTTAGTTTTTAATTAGGCATTGCATTTTTATAATTACTGTTCGATTTATTTTCATTTTTAGAATTACTGGTATATTCTGATGTGCTGCTTATTACTTCTCTACTTAGCATGTCTTAATTGATTTTCTCCCCTTTTGCCTTTTTATTTGATTGATTGCATTAATATTTTTTTGTCACCTATATTTTTTCCTTCTACTGGCTTGTAAGTTACATATTCTATTTCTAGTCTTTTACTAATTACTTCTAAATGTCAATACAAATATCTGTCTAATCATGGCAGCTAATTAGTTATATAAGAATTCCAATAAAACTATTATAAAAATTTTATTTCCAACTACTATTTGCTCTTCTAGTTTTAACTTATTCTAACTTGCTATTTTCTGATTTTATTTTTTACCTACTTCAATTCCCAATGAGTTATAATTTGTACTATTGTTACAGTTAGTTTTTAGATAAGCTTTTTATCAGTGTGTTCTACATGCTTGCATCGCATTGTTCCCTTTCTTTACCAGGAAGGAATGAAATCTCACTGTGTCGCTCCTCTTTGCCTAACTTACTCAGTTGAGAATCTTCTGCAGAGAGCTCAACAATGACGATCATGTTTTAGAGTTCTCTTCACATACTAAACTTTCTTACACTGTCCCCGGTATGTCCAAACTTCTCTTTACTGGTTCTATCACTTTCTCTCCTTGTGTGCTAGATAATTCCTCCAACGCTTGCCGTCTGCTTAGTCTTCTGTGTCTAGTCTGATTTCTATTCTTATGCTTTTCTAGAAATTGGACTTTTTCTTTTCCTTTAGCCATTTTCTTGTGAATTATATTCATTCTTTTGGCTCCTTAATAACTTTAAACTCATCTTATATTTTCTTGATATTGTTCTGTTGTTCCTAGGTTGTTTCATCATCTTACACTTGAGATTGTTCTACCATCTCAAATATTTGAGAGGTCGATCATCCTGTTTTTATATCTGTTGATACTGCCTTGCTTTGGATCATTTTCATTTAAGTGGTTTAAAATGTTCAACTTCACCATCAGTGGGGATTTTGCTTCCTTTGGAGTTCCACACGCTTGAATTATATATGAACTGTTCTCCATCCCCTTTGCCATGTATTCCAGCTATTTCATGGTCTGTCAATGTCTTCTCTTAAGAATTTAAACACCACGCATGCGCATAGAGTACATTTGGATTCCACACCCATGTATGTTGTAGGTCTGAAGTTTCTACTTTTCATGGGAACATATTTTCCCAACCCAGAAACCCATACAAAATTAATCTCCCTAATGCCTCTCTGTGACGGAAGTCAACGTTCCCCTAGACTTTGTTTTCCCGTAAGCTCCTGGCTCTGTGTAGAGGTCATACCAGGCCTTCAGGTTTTAGCTTATGGTCCCTGGGCCTGTTTAGCCCCGTATTTCCCTTGACTATTTTGACATGAGGTCATGAACTTTCTGCTCTGGCTTTGAGTTCTCTCTTTATGAACCCGGAGACTTCTTACTCCTTTTTCGAAATTACTTCGTACTGGTATTTTGGTGTTTGTAGGGGGGAAGAAATGAATAGTCGTTCGTGTTAGCTCTAGCCACCAGATTGTTAGAATTATAAGTCTCTTGATTCTATCAACCTTTAGATCTCAGAGACCCTTGTCTACAGAGTCCTCTTTTATTTGTGCACTATTAATTAAATCTACTTAAACATACATGTATCTATTCATACATCATGTGCTTGTATGTCTGTGTGTGTGTGTGTGTGTGTGTGTGTGTGTATGCATCTCAAGAGATCTACTTTATTACAAATCCATCCCTGAGACAAATCTGCATGTGAGCTGATGCACCACATGAGCAGCCTTTGTGTTTCCCAATTCACTGATGGAGTCCACCCTGCTTCTTGGATGTTGTGTAGGAATTCAGATCAATTTCTTGGGAATCTCAGAAAACTCAGAGGCAGGGGAGAATTAGGTATCCCTTCTGGAGGTCTGAAATCTCTTTTTGTTAGAGAATCACAGAATTTAAGCTCTGCAAGTGTCACCAGCCCTCACTGTATGTGTGACCACCCTTTCTTACATCCCTGAGTAAAGGCCATCCATCGTCTGCTGGGACTCTCTAGACGTGAGGATTGTGTAACCTCCCAAGTCAGCCCGCTCATTTTCAGGCAACTCTGATTATGAATACAATCTTCTTCACATTGAGCTGAAATATATTTCTCTAAAGTGTCTACTCATCAATTCTAGTGTTGTCTTCTGTGATTACATAGAAAAAGTACATGTTCTTCATATGATGATTCTCAACTATTAGAAAAGGTTATGATCGATTTTTCTTTACGTGGTGACATATTCCTTATTTAATGGTTCGTCATAGCTTGTGATTTTAAATTGCATTGCTACCCTGGTCACTTTCTTCTTGACCTGCTCGGGTTTGCTAAAGCTCTTTACAAGACACCGTGGTCAGTGCAGACTATTCCATGCAATGGACACTGCAGACCACGGGTAAGTCACTACCTTTTCTTTTCCTAGAAGGACATTTGTTGCAAGTGGGTGCTTTCCTGAGAGTCATTATTATATAATACTGTGAGCTGTTCAGGCTTTGTTTTAGATGTTAATAGTATTCTAATCTTCATAATTACCATATTTAATGTCACGATGAGAGACAGCTTAGTAAGTGTTAGCTTTTTGGGAAGCAACATGGGAAACTGATGGCAGTAAGAGATTGAATATAGCAGTTGCTGTTCCCGTGTTGATTTTCCAAGTCTTGTATACCAGTGTGTAGTAATAGAGCATCACACCTCATCTTATATTAACCTAAATATTATACAAATGGTCTGTCATGAAACAAGAGCGGGCTGGCCTCATCGTGCCGCGGCCGAGCATGGGGAGCTGACTTTCGCATGGCCCACTGGAGTCTGAACCCCAGCCCCAGCTTGAAACTCACACCAGGGGTATGCGCACCTCCCATTCTGACATAAAGGAGGAAGATAAATGCCGCACGGTGACCACCCGCATCAGGGGGCATGCGCCCTCTCTCTCTCTGACAAGTACACACACCTTCTGGCAAAAAATGCCAAAAAGGAAACAGCAAAGAGCAAACAACTAACAACCAGAGAGGTCTAACAGAATTTAATTTACAGGGGTATTTCCTTGGTCTCAAAAGAAAAACACTTCAACACTGGCTGGATATGCTAGCTAGCATACAAGTGGTTAAATCATAAGACTCACTTCAACTTTTAAGTTTTCTTAAGGAGTTCTAGAGATCCAAAATATTATTGCTTTTTAATTTCAAGAAAACATTTAGTCAGAAAAAAAATCAAAATACATTCCATGATTAAAAGTCATACCTGTATTCTGGGAGTCCTGTCTACTGAGCAGGGCAAGGCAGCTAGAGATTTTAGACGGTCAACTCTGAATCCCAGTGGACATAGTAAAGGAGCTCTGGGTGACAGCATCCACTTGAGATAGTCTCAGATCTGGGGAGTAGACCCCAGCCCCCCGGAGTTATACCTGAGGCAGAATATCTTGACTCCAGGCAGGTGGAATAAAATCAGGACAAGCCTCCACTTCTGTAGGAAACTGAACTGGTAAGCAGAAAACCACTGCAGTCAGGGGTCAGCTGTGGTGGCACAGTGGTGGCACACTGCTCGGCCATGCTGGATTCATATGGAAGGTCGGGGTTCGGTTCCTGGGTCAACCTCTCCAACCCTGTCACCTGTGTACCATCCGTACCCTGCTCGAAAGACCTGGGGGAGGATGCATTGTGAGACCCTACTGGGGGGGGGCTACTTTCTCTCCTTTACCTTCTCTTTTTCACACTCACTGTCATGAAAAAAGAAACTTAAATGAAAGAAAGAAAGAAAGAAAGAAGGCAGAGTGAATGAAAGAATGAAAGAGAAAGTAGAAAGAAAGCAAATGTCATTGCATCTATTTCAGCTGTCAGATTTTGAGCCATTTCTTGATTTAGGTACGGGATAGAAGCTTGGAGAAGACAGAGTCCTTATTATCAAGGAGTTGCTATTAATACAACCTTAAATATATAATATGCCATAATAAAGGTAGAGCAGGCACCCTGCAGGGAAGGTAGGATTGAGGAAGGTGACACATTCCACTTCAGACGTGGCATGGCTGGGTACTAGTGGGCAGTGGTACGTGGCTCTGAGGCCATGCTATGGGCTGATTGTGGGAGGGCTGCAGATCTGGGATCCGTGAGCACGTGCTCTTGTGATAGCTAAACCACAAGGTGGGTACGTAGAGAGACTATCTTCTGCAAAGAGCCATGGGTTGATGGAGAAGACTAAATGCACGTGATACAAGAGGTAAGAGAGGTGGGAAAGTGACAAGGGTGTCAGTGACGGTGATAGCAAATGCTGACCATGCAGCAGGCTCTGTTCGAGAAGCTTTTTGTAAATTATATTATTCCTCCAAGAATGCAATTTTCACCCACATTTAGTAACGGAGGAAACTGGAACGAGGGAGGCTAAGTAACAGGAGCAGCGATTCTTGCTATTGACCATTCGATCCCAGGTGGGTTGCCTCTTGAGTACGTGTTCTAGACTACAACCTACCCTGTCTCTGGGAGTCAGAAAAGACACACCCGAAACTGGACCGAGGGAGGCTAAGTAACAGGAGCAGTGATTCTGCTGTTGACCATTCGATCCCAGGCGGGTTGCCTCTTGAGTACGTGTTCTAGACTACAACCTACCCTGTCTCTGGGAGTCAGAAAAGACACACCCTGACCAGAGTGGTGGGCCTCACTGTTAGATGTGGCAGAGGGTCTAGCGAGGAAGGTCTGGCTTGGGCCAGGACTGTGACCTGTGCTGTCACATGGCTCTGAGCCTGGTTTAATGCTCTGCCAAGGATGTCTTGAAATACTTCATGAGTTTTAGACAAAAAGCTCTGCATTTTTCCTTTGCACTGGGCCCCACAAGTTATATAGCTTGACCAGAGTCTGAGCGAGATAAGTAACATTTTTTGTTTTCTTATGATTCTAAGCACAAGTAATTCCAAAGAAGAAATAAGTAAGAAAAAATAAGTTTCTGTGGTCATATGTGTAAAAGGAAAGTGACCAGAGGATATGGAATAAAGAAGCAGCAGGTGGCATGGTGGTTGGGGTGCTGGGCTTCCATATGGCTATGGTTTGAATCCCGGATCCAGCGGCTTGAAACTCATGCCAGGCGCAGGTGTATATGTGCCCGAAGTTCCAAGAGGAGAATGGAGGAGAGGGGATTGCAGCCCGGCTGTTCCCCCTGGGGTGTGGTTTCTTACTCTCCCTCTCACTGTTTCTCGCTTTGTCTGTCCTGTGAGTGTACACTCCCTGTGGCAAAAACTTTAAAAAAACAAAAGTTGGAAGAGAAAGAGTGAATGAGGTCGTAATGAGAGGGTGTGTAGGGTGGAGAGTCGTTCTAGGACAGGCTGGTCTTGTTCACAGTCTGAGAGGGACTCCTTAAGGGGCCGAGTCAGGTTGAGGACCTTAGGGAGCAGGAGAGCTAAGGGGACAATGGAGGATGAAGAAATGGATCCCAAAGCTCCTGTGGAGATGCTGGCCTGGCCCTGCAGTCCTTCTCCCAGATCGGAGGAAATAGAGGTCTGAGGGTTGACGGACAAGAGTTGGGGCAGCTTCTATTTGATGGTCTCATTTTCCTTTTCTTAGTTATTTAAGAAGGAGCTGGGGGTAGGGGCTCAGCCTGGAGCCTGAGGAAAGGGACAGAAGACTTGAGGCCGTCTCTGAGAGGAATATGAAAGGGAGCTGGCAAGGGACTAGTGCAGTCCTAGTGAGGCTCGAACTAACACTGTAGCCTCCCTGTCGACCCTGCCCACTTCACCACCTCTGATCCCAACTCACTACTCTTTTTTTTTTTTTTGTATTTTTTTCATTTTTTAATTTCTTTTTATATTTTTTTCAAAAACATTTACTTTACATATCAAGAAATTTAACTCATACTCCATAGTTCTTGACAGTTAATAAAAAACTTTCAAAATTTCAAAATACTGAATTTTAAGGATAATGTTCAAATATTTCTCATAATTTTGTTTGTGACTCTATAACAACAGAAACAGTATGGTTTTAAATATTTTTGAGAAAATATTTACATGTGAACTACTCAAATTCCTGAAAAGTAAATGCCCAGCACACAAGTCACACATAAAGCTTCTGAATTCAGCCCTGCCTACCAAGTATTCTGTGATACACCATCTGCTAGCAAAGATCAGCCCCTTTTTCTTCCTTCAACATCTTTCTCAAAATAATCCTCTAGTTGTGGTTGCTCTTTTGCAATCTCTACTGATTACAGTGCTGGGCTGGAAAGTCCAGGTTATTTTATGTTATAAATTCTCTCACATATCTTCTCTAATCCTCTCTGCCAGGCAGAACTATTTATGGTGCCAGGTCATCTTTCTAAGAGCTTCTGTTGACTTCCTTGAGATCCACCTTAGTTCCATAGTGTTCTGATTAATCTTCAGGTATGACATTTCAGTCAAAGACCTGTCCAACAATGAGTATTTCCAATTCCTGAATCAATGTGACAAGCATTATTGAACTTATACAAATAACCCTTCTACCACAAAATAAGAATATTCCCAAATGTTTTCCAATTCCAGAAGGGTCAGGAAGGAAGAAAAGTTTGTTTCCATTTAAAGAAACAAACAAAAATATTTTAACATATTGCTGAACCTATCAACAACTCAAAAGAAAGTAAACTGTTTAAATTGGGAAAATAAATCGTAGTAAAAAAAATTCAGCGCAGCCGGGCGCCGAATGGCCGGCCCCCCTCTGGGGGCCCAGCCTCCCTGGCCTCTCAGGCGCTGGATGGCCCGGAGGCCGAAAACAAGGTTGAAGAACTTGCAACTTGAGAAGATGATAGCTACCAGCCCTGCATTACCTCAGGGGAAAACAAGAACTACTCTGCCATTCTTAAGGAAGCCAGATACCCAAGGACAACTCACACTGCAGATCCCCACAACACCATTCCTGGTAACTACAAGATGACTGCTGTGCCGCATCAGCTGATAATCATCCCTGCGTACCAGAACTGCTTTCCTGAAACTGCATTCCCTGGAGACTCACCTACACTTGCGGATCTGCAGGAGACCCTCCCTTAATCCAACCCTGAGTGGAGTTTATGCTCCCTATTGCCAAAAACTTTATGAGCTGATGGTTGGAACTCGTGGCCTCTCTCCCTTTACTTGTATGTATCACTTTTTCAGTAACTCTTCTGGAAGACAACTGTATATAGCAGGGATATTGTAATGGGAGAGTGAGACAGGGCAGAGGGACAAACATAGGAAAAAAAATAAAAAAAAA
>NW_006159530.1:6106995-6114738 GCF_000334495.1 Tupaia belangeri chinensis | reverse complement strand
TGTCAGCTGTGATAACTATTGGAGAGACTTAGACTAATTAAGTTCACTGACAGATCATTTGGGGAGTGGGGAGGCACGGAGGGCAATCATGGATGTCAGGGACAATGTGGGAGGAGGATGGGTCATAACAGAGGGAGGGGGATGGGGAATCTAGGATGGTAAAACAAAAGGCAAGGTATGCAGGACACAAGAATTGGGAAATTATTTGCTGAGAACATATATGTTGACGTGCTTGATTGAGCCAATGCACAGTGTATTTTGGATGGAAAATTCATTTGTGTGTTGTGATGGGAAAAAAATTATAATAAAAAATAAACTATAAAAAAATCAGTAATGTTTTACTCAAAAGTCATAAAATTCTATTTCGCCAATTCAGTCTTATGTTCAAACTCTCTTCTGTTGAATATGCAGTGTTGCTGTGATCCAATTTTTCTGTTTAAATCCTGGAAGTTAACATTCTATGTTGTTATTTGGTATTTCTCATCCCTAGCATTAAATTGGTTGTTTTCTTGGTTGCCTTTTGTTCTCTTATTTCTGTATGTGTCTTTAGTTTTCCTGGTCGAGCACTCCTTTCAGAACTTATTGAAGAGTGGGTCTCCTATTGGCAAATTCTTTCGGTCTTGTTTATCTGAGAATGTTTTTATTCTTTCTTTCCATATGAAAGATAATCTTGCTGGATATAGTATTCTTGGTTGAAACTGTTTTTCACTTAACACTTCGAATATTTTCCCCATTCTCTCCTTGTTTGCATTGTTTCTGATGAGAGGTCTGGGGTTAGCCTGATAGGATAAGCTTTATAAGTAACCTGATGTTTCTCTCTTGCCAATTTTAGTATCTTGTCTTTGTAGATTTGGCCAGTCTGGCTATGATGTGCCTTGGAGATCTTCCTGGGTTGATTCTATTAGCGGTCCTTTGTATTTCTTGGGCCTGGATATTTGAATTCGTCTTTGGATTTGGAAAGTTTTCTTCCAAGATTTCATGGAATAGATTATCAATGCTTTTATTAGTTTCCTCCTCTTCTGGGTTACCAATTATCTGAATGTTTGGGTGCTTAATACTGTCTAGTATTTCTCGGATAGTATTCTCATTTTTCTGGGTTATTTTCTCATTTTTTTTGGTTGTTTTTTCTAGCTCAGAAGTTTTGCATTCAATATCCGAGATTCTATTTTCTGCATGGACTAATCTGCTTTTAATACTTTCAAGGAAGGTTTGATTTCCTGAAAGGCAGCCTTCATCTCTAACAGCTCCATTTGATCCTTTTTTATGGTGTGTATTTCCTCTTTCAGATTGTGGAAGAATTTCAACACCTCCTAGAACTTGTTGTCCCTCTTCTCCTGCATCTTCTGGAGTTCATTATCTCTCAGCTCTTGCATCTCATTTAGTTTTGTCACTATGAATATTCTGAAGTCTTTATCAGACATTTCCATGAATTCTACTGTACTGTCTGTAGATAATGAGGTATTGTTATTTTCCCTTAGGGGAGAGATATTTTCTTGGTTTCTCATGTTTCTTGTGCCTCTATGGTTGTTTCTGGTCATTCTGTGACAAAATCTCTCCTCCACAGTGCTTAGCAATGTGGTATCAACAGTAAGATTAGGAGTTCAGATTTATAGAAAGAAATTTCTTCATCAAAGCAGGAGGTTCAATAAGTGTTGAGGATTTCAATGACTCTAAAAAAACTAGATGCTTGGCTACTATGCACCGAGGCTTATCTAGACATAAAGTGTGTGAAGAGCGAAGCTTAGAGTAAGAAAGTAAGATTAAAAAATATAAGCAAAAAGAAGAAAAAAAACTAGAAAAGTGTTACCAAAAAAGAGAAAAAATGAAAACTGCATGGCACTAGCAGCCATGTGAACGCACCAGGACAATCCTCAGCTTTAAAATGGCTTCTGAAATTAACAAGTGAAAGAAAAGGCCCAAACTGAGGAGAGGTACTTAAAAAATTAAGGAAAAAAAAAAAGGTTAAAAGTTTAAAGGGAGAAAGAGGTTTAGACAGACAGAGAGACAGATAGCCAGAGACAGAGAGAAGACGGAGTTCATCCTATCTTGTCTGAATATTTTGGGAGTCTAGGAGATGGGTTTAGAGCATGGCTTCCCTGAATGCACAGGGCACACCTCAGCTTTAAAATGGCTTCTTGTCTCCCAACTCACCACTCTTTTGCAGAGCATTTATCATATTCAATTTGTAGCATTTACTCATTTACTTATTTTATCCAGGCTGGTGTTGGCCTCCCACCACTGGAGAGTAAGCTCCCGGACTGCTGTCTGTCTGCTTCTGCACCCCCAGCCATAGCACTGGCACAGGGCAGGAGCAGGCACTCAGTTACTGAATGAACGCACGGCTTGCCCAGCAGCACTGAGGATGGAAAGCAGAGTCTGTAGAGGCATCAGTATCCTGAGGTGTGTCATGACATGGGGAGACCCTGGAGTGACTCCAGCAGTGCTTAAGAAGGGAGGTGGAGATTGGTCTGATTCTTGGGTAGGATTGTACTAAATGGGTGTTGCAGAAGAGCAGGGTGCAAGGGGTGTGAAATCCACCCAGTCTGACTGATCTCAGGCAGGGTATGGGTGAGAATGGGACGGGGTAGCCTGCAGGTGACCAAGCTTGGTCAGTCCAGATGCACAAACCACACATCCCAGACAGGCTGGTCTAGGACAGGCTGGTCTTGTTCACAGCCTAAGAGGGACTCCTTAAGGAGCTGAGTCAGGTTGAGGACATTAGGGAGGAGGAAAGCTAAGGGGACAGCTCGGTGGAGGACGAAGAAATAGACCCTAGAGCTCTGCAATGGCAGTGGGCTCTAGGACACGTCACCTCATCAGGATGGCTGAGGACACAGGACAGTCTGCACTTGCAGGAGACACCCTTCCAAGACTGCTGCTGACCAGGGAGAGGAGGTAGGGGAAGAGGCAAAAAAGGGCTTCTGGAAAATGGTGTCTGTTTTTGGTAGGGTGTGGTTTTACTTAGTGATCTACAGAGACATCAAAGTGAGTAAAACCATCCACTGAGGAGAAAGGAGAAAATCACATTCCTCATGAATTTTTGTCCTCAGTGTGAGAAACACATTAAGCTTTACTGTATGTCTCGGGACATCAGGTCATTCTTGGTGATGGCTCAAGCTGTGAGGGCTTGGCCGTGGCACCCTCGCTGGGACATCTGCTCTCAGCCTATTGTGACCTGCGGCAGTTTACCTGGGCTGGGCTACATAGATTTGTGGATTACATCATTTCCAGCTTAACTAAACTCACCTTCACATAGAGTATATGTGGCTTAAAGATTATTGCCAAGAAAGCCTTGACTAAAGATAACATAAATAATGCAAGCATGAGTTACTGGGAAGTCTGAGCTGGCACTTCTCTGAATCCCAACGTGACCTCCTCATCTGCCCCATGACAAGGTGAAAAGATGAACTCATCTGCTTTGTCAGCCGGAGTGCCACAGGCCAGGATCCCCACCTTCGGCAGACTCTCCTGAGATCTACCGCTGGCTTCCGGTTTTATAAGAACAAGTGATTTACAGAAGAGGTTGTTAAATGATGGCCCATGTGCCAAATCTAGTAAATCTAGCCCATGAACTAAGAGTGAGTTTTACATTTTAAATGACTGAGGGATGTTTTTTGACCCCTGAGAATGACATGAGATGCACATTTCAGCACGTACCATGCTCTATTAGAATAGCCACGCTTGTTTTTCACACATCACTTAGGGTTGCTCGTGTGCTACAGCAGCGGAGTGGGCCATTTGTGCCACAGATCTTATCTTATCCATTCCAAGTTTAAGGGGCGTTTTCTGATGGGGACTACCTACTAAGTATTAAGGATTACAAATGGGCCAGTTCCATGGCACAGTGGTACCGCGCCACTCACGAGAAGGTGGATCCTACATGGAGACCATGGTCTGAGTTCTTAGCCAGGCTGGCCTGAAACATACCAGGCATGCGTCGGAGTGCTCGAGATCACAGCGTGACCACACCCTGTGGAGGGCATTCCTCTCTCTCACTCCGGGACACACGCAGTCTGTCATGAATAAAGAAAAAAATGTTTTAAAGGATACAAATGGGGACCAGAAGGCAGCATGGTGGTTAAGGTGTTGGACTCCCACGTGGCCAACTGAGGTTCAAGTCCTAGACATGGCAGCTTGGGAAAAAAAAAATAAACAAAAAAAAACGCCAAGTGCATGCATGTGTGTGTGCCCAAAATCCTGAGAGGAGAATGGAGGAGAAGGGACTGTGGCATGGCCACCTCCCTGGGGGGTGATTTCTTATTGTTTCTCTTTGGCAAGTGCACACATCCTCTGGCAAAAACGTCAAAAAAAAAAAAAAAGACTATAAGTGAACAAACTGAAAAAAAAAGGATATAAAATAACAAAATAAAGTACAAGAAACAGAAAAAAAAAGACAACATCTCAAGGTTTGAAGAATTTGCTTTGAAAAAGAGATATTCAGAATTTTACGCTCCTGGAATTTCTGGTCTAGTGATCTTTTTTTAAAATTTTGATCCCCTTAATTAAAAATAGAAATAAGGGCTATTTATAATTCCTAAGGAAAATTATGCTAATCTATCCATTAATGAGACTTTTCACTAGCAAGGAGAGAGCTGGTATTTGTAGCCAGTTTTTTAAGACTTAATCCCAAACAATGTCTTATTTATCGTTTTCGTAAAATGATGAATTCCTTTGCACGTGGAATAGGGCCGTTAGTGGCGAGCTGTCTGCCGTCATCACGTAGCCTGGCCTGTGATGTGATCTGAGACTCTAGTCAGCCATTCCTAGGCCATTTTCCTTTCTGCTGACTTTGCCCTGACTTCTTCATTACTTGGGTGATAGTGTGTAGTTCCCCATTTCACAAAGGTGCCAAAACATCATATTAATCAAATATTTTTCAGCCGATAGCAATATGAAGGGAGAAAGAGCTTGTAGAATTAAGAGCATAAAACAATTTCATGATTTCCATAGAGTTTGCCTTCTGTAATGACAAGCATATTGATTGGGTCAGAACCAGATGTTTTATTTAGAAATCAGCCAGGTGGTGTAGTAGTTAAGGTGGTTGGATTCCGCAGGGTGAGTTCACGATTTGAGCCCAACACCTGGCAGCCCGGAAAACATACCTGGGGTGTGTGTGTGTGTGTGTGTGTCTGTGTGTGTGTGCCAGAAATCTTGAGAGGAGAATGGAAGAGAAGAAATTGTGTTGTGGCCATCCCACCGGAGGGTGATTTTTGGTTTTCCCTCTCTTTGTCTCTCTGGAGAAGGCATGTCAAAAACTAAAGAACAAAAACAAAAGCAGAAACAACTCAAAATTGGCATAGGGCCAGCAGTTGGCATGGAGGGAAAGGTAGCTGGATCCCACATGGCCGACTGTGTGGTTCAAGTCCCAGAGTTAGTGGCTTGAAAATCATGCCAGGTGTGTGTGTGTGTGGGTGCCCAGAATCCAAGGAAAAGAATGAAGGAGAAGGGATTGCAGCATGGTCATCAGCAGGGGAGTGATTTCTCTCTCTCTCTCTCTGGCACACTCGCTCTAGAACAAACAAACAATCAGAAAATCTCCACAAGCGCTATCTATTTCCTCTATAGACAAGGGTTAGATTTTTGTCCTTGCAAGATACTTGACCAGAGCAGAAATGTGAGCTCGTTGTGTTGAATTACTATATTTAAGTGACCCAAATACAGTTCCTGGGAAACAAATCATTAAAACCAAGGAAGCTGTCAGGAATAAGAGAGAAACTGCCATATTAGGGCAAGAGAACAGAGACTAGAACTGAGGGGCAGTAGGCAAAGTCAACATAAAATAAGGTTGAAAACCAAAAAGCTTAATATCAGAAGAAGTGGGAGTGTGTGGTCACAGGAGACACAACAGAAGACAGCAAGCGCATCCCCAGGTTAGAGCTCCTGTGATTGAAAATAAGTGACCCCGCCCCATGCAGTCCCCTCTTCCCGGCTGCAGAGTGTGCAAGGTCCTGACAGGAGCAGAGTGCTCTGACCAAACCCTGCTCTTTCAAAAATCCCAGTAGCAAGGTACTCTCGATCCTTGAGTACATCCTGAACTGTCATTCAACGATTGGTTAACATAACATTTCTAGCTACTCGATCACAAATGTATTAGGATGTATCCAGGAAGGGCTCAGAGAGGTTATGTAAAGACAAAGAGGACTTTTAAGTTATCGAGATCGACGTGCTTTGTAAAAGGGACTAGTGATGCAAAGACTAAGCCTGGTTCCAGTGGAACAAAGCCGTGTGCAACCCAGGGGACAATCTGGAATCTCCTGGCCTGTCACCAGGCAAATGTTGGTGTTTCCAAGGGGTGTACAAAAAGGAGTCTTCAAAAAGTTCACGGATAATGCGGAGGATGAAAACTAGGTATGAATCTCAAATTTTGTGCATCAAGCGAACTTATTGAAATCTCCTTGTATGTTTTGGGCTGTTTTCTGAGTAAATCTTGCAAAAAGGTGAGAGTGGGAAGAAAGTGAGGGGTCAGAAAGATCACAGCAGCGACTCTGCACATTTGCCGTATGTGCGCTGTGTGTGAGTGAGCCTCCTCGGGAAGCCAGGTGAGCAGGACACACGGTGAAGACGGCCCAGGAGAACACAGCAGAGGCACGCCTTTGGGAGAAGAGCTGACAGCTGAGCTCAGGACAGCACACCCGCCCCTCCTCGTGACTACCAGGCCAGCTTTGCCTCCCTGCTCCTCTCTGTTCTCTCCACGTGCATCTGCACACACTTTCCCTCTGTATGTTTTGTGTCTATTTCAGTTTTGCTCTATGAACTTGTATGGTGAGTGCTACTTATGGCCATGGGTCTGCTGTCTTTGTCCACCTCAGCATCCCGAGTGCCTGGCATGCGGTGGGTGTGGTGATTCATTTCATGTGCCAGTCTGACTAATCAAATGCCAGTCTAGATGTGGCTGGGAGGGGTTTTTAAAAATGTGATTAACATTTAAATCAGTAGGCTTTGCATGAGGGTTTTTTATAAGTGTGATTAACATTTAAATCAGTAGGCTTTGCATAAAGCCCATAATTCGATACAATGTTGTGTGGGTTCATCCAATTAGTTGAAGGTCTTAAGAGGAAAAAGACTGTGATGTTCTGAGAAGGAAGGAATTCTGCCTCCACAGAGCCTTTAGAATCAAGACTGCGGGCCAACCCTTCCTCGGTCTTCAGGCTGCGGGCCTGCCTTGGAGATCTCAGACTTGCTAGCCCACCATTCTTCGAGCCAATTCTTTACATTAATCTGTTCCTCCCTTCCCCTCACTCTAGAGCCCTGCATGTGGCTTCCAGACACCCCAAGACATGACATTTTCTATGCACCACCACGTCTGGGTCTCTATGATGTGCCTTTTAATCCTCTGACGCATTTAGAACACTCCCATCAGTTCTTCAGGCAATTCTTCCAGTGAATTGTTCAAGTGCACTCTCTCTCTCTGTACACACACACACACACACACACACACACACACACACACTGGGGATTTGCTCACTGTCTTCCATTGTGTCTCTGCTGGCCATCTGCGAACCATGGCCAGCCATGTGGGAGTCCAGTGCCTTAACCTGGATTAAGGCATCTACTAGCCTTGCAAAAATTTATTAAATAAGACTCCTAAAGTGAAGACAACAATACCAAAAATAGATAAGTCAGGTTATATCAAGGTAAAAAACTGTACAACAAAGAAAATAATAATTAGAGTAGAGGGACAACTCTAAAAATGGGAGAAAATATTCATGAAGTATGCCTCAGATAGGGATTGACAGCCAGGAT
>NW_006159530.1:6100654-6106976 GCF_000334495.1 Tupaia belangeri chinensis | reverse complement strand
AGGGAAATCAAGCAGTTTACCCACAAAAAAAGAACAATCCAATTTAAAAATGAGCAAATGAGTTGAACAGACAACTTTCTAAGACATATAAATGACTGAAAATACATGCGAAAAAAATGTTTAGCATCTCTTATTGAAGAGAAATGCAAATCAAAACCACAATGAGATATCATATAAGCCCAATAAAAATGACTTTGATCAAGAAACTAAAGAAAGAAAGTGGGCAGATATGGAGGCTCTATTGCTGAGTGAAGTAAGCCAGGCTATGAAAGAAAGATATTGTATGTATCCACTTAATATATACCGACTATCCACACTCTATGGTAGAAAATTGGAGGACATAAAAGCAGTGAGAATACTTAATGAGGATAAGACAGTGGGGAATGGTTCCTATCTTATTCTCTGTTGGGTTACAACAGGGCTTTCAACTATTAACCAAAGTGCCTAATGTTTACAATTTCCCTTCAACTCAGACAATGCTTACAGAACTTACTACCTGTTGAGGGTGACATGAACAGTATTCTCAACTGGATTGGTCTGAGAAGTATTTCATGATGGGTAAAGTCTTTTTACAAGCAAAATGAGAAATAGTGATTGACTGTTTAAAAAATAATAATTAGAATAATAATAATGATTGGGAAAAACATTGAAAAGATATTGAATGATGAAGTGGGGAGATTAATGTCTCTGTACTGACTGACGTGCATGGCATTCCCTTTTGAAGAAACAATGTAATACACAGTAAAGTTATATGTAATCCAATGTAATATAAAGAAGATTATGATGATAATAAAAATAAAAATAAATAATAAAAAAAGAAAAAGAAACTAAAGAAAGATAAGTGCTGGTGAGAGTGTGGTGAAAAGAGAACTCTCTTACACTGCTGGTGAGAATGTAAATTGGTCCAGTCACTGTGGAAAACAATACGGAGCTTCCTCAGAAACATGCCTGTAAAACTCCCTATGATGTAGTAATCCCATTCCTTCATATCTACCCGAAGGATAGGAAAATAGTCAGAAAGACACTTGCACATCTATGTGTAGTGCAGCATTATTCACAACTGCTTAGACATGGAGTGCAAATAAGTGCCCAGTAACTGATGATTGGGTTGAGAAAATATAGTGTGTGTGCACTGCGGAATATTATGCGTCTGTAGAAACAGTAAGAACCTAATATTTGATACAAAGTGGATAAATATAGAAAATTTCATTGTAAATGAGGCAAGCCAGACTATGAAAGACAAACACTGTCTATCCTCACTGAATGTATAACAATTTACTGCACTCCATGGCAGAAATGGACAGATCTGAAGATAAAATGGTAGGGAGGACAAGTGTAGACACTAGAGACTGTAGGGAAGAGGAGTGGATAGCAGAGGGCGGGGTGAGAGGGGCTCAAGAAAGGAGTACTTAATAGACATAAAAAAGTCAAGTTCTCCTATGAAAATGATGTAAACGATAATATCCCCCCCCTTTTTTTTGAGAGGTTGATATAGCCAGCCAGACAGACAGAGACAGAGATAGAAAGCAAGAAATTCCCCCCCAGGGGAAATGGCCACGCTGCAATCCCTTCTCCTCCATTCTCCTCTCAGGATCTTGGGCACGCACGCACACGCACCTGGCGTGAGTTTAAGCCACCAGGTCTGGAACTCGAACCGCGGTCGACTACATGGGAGTTCAGTGACATAGCCATTACACTAACTGCTGGTTCCAACAATTTGATTTGATTGCTATGCACTGCAAGCATACTCTGAAAAAACATGTTGTGTGCTATAAAGATGCACAATTAAATCTGAATAAGAAATCATAAAATATTAAATTTAAAAAGTTTAATCCAACATGAAAGTGAAAATAGAGGAAAAATTCATTTATTTAATTACTGGGTCATTGGAAAAGTAATGATGTATTTTTGCATAAAAAATATGTACTAATGACCTAATTAAAAAAAATTGATTGTAATGGCTATGTTGCTGGACTCCCATGTAGTCAACCATGGTTCTAGTCCCAGACCTGGTGGTTTAAACTCACACCAGGCACATGTGCGTGCGTGCCCAAGGTCCCGAGAGGAGAATGGAGGAGAAGGGATTGTGGCGTGGCCATCCTCCCTGGGGGGTGATTTCTTGCTTTCTATCTCTCTGTCTCTGTCTGTCTGGCAAGCACACGTGCCCTATAGTAAAAATTCCTCCAAAAAATAATTGAGGGCCAGCAGGTGGCGTAGTGGTTAAGGACGCTGGACTCCCACATGGTCAACTGTGGTTCGAGTCCCATCCCTGGCAGCTTGCTTTCTCACTTTCTCTCTCTCTCACTCTGTCCCTCTGTGGTCAAATTAAAAATAAATATATAAATAACAAAATAATCTTTTAAAAATTGTAATGAAAGCATCTTGGTTTAATGAAGTTATTGGAGTTCTCATGTATGTTGTAAATGTGCACTATACTCTTTTCTAAACATTTTTTATATGTTTAAAAGTCATTGTTGTATTGTTGAATGTTACTCCCTGAGTTATGACGTTGGGTTCACTCAAACAGCATTCTGTGAAAATGGTTAAACGAAGGTTGATTTGAGTAGAAATAAAGACTAATATGCTATCTTTCTGATTATAAAGACAGGATTCTGGGGACCGGAAGATGGTGTAATGGCTACATCGCTGGACTCCAATGTTCGAGTCCTGGACCTGGTGGCTTAAACTCTTGCCGGGCGTGTGTGCACGTGTCCTCAAGATCCCAAGAAGAGAATGGAGGAGAAGGGATTGTGGCGTGGCCATCTCCCCCAGGGGGTGCTTTCTCGCTTTCTATCTCTCTGTCTCTGTCTTTCTGGCGAGCGCAAGTGCCTTATAGCAACAACCTTTTTAAAAAAAATTTTAGAAAAGAAAGAATTCTGACTTGGAACACTAAGTCAGTCTCTATCTTAAGAATTTTATATGTAGTTTATCATGAAATATCAATAGAAAAGGTAGGCGGCTCTCCTGAGAGCTCAGTTTTACTCTTCTTTGAGACTCGGGTTTGGTATACACTTAATAGAGAGGATTCCCTTCTACTCATAATATTGTAGCCACAGATTTATTCCGTCTGTGTTATAGATCTAGCTTATTCTTTATTATTTGACTTGGGGGCCAGTAAACATTTTTTTTTTTTCTTTTTTTTTTTTTTGCTAATTTGGTAAAAGCCAGGTAAATATTTTAGGATTTGAGGGCACTGTAGTCTATGTCACAATGACTCAGCTCTGCTGTTATAGGTTGAAAGATGTGACCAAATGGGCATGTCTTGTGCTCCAGAAAAACTCAACGTATTATAAAAAGCAGGTGGCAGGCTGAGCTGAATTTGGTATGTGGGCCGCAGTGGGCCAATCTCTGGTAACTTTGTGTCACTTTGATTTTTCTTCTAAATTGTCAATTTGGCCTCATTCAACCAGTTTGAGAGCTTAACACAATTACGTCTATTTTCTTTCTCTTTTTCTTCTGGGATTCACCTTGTTTATAGCAGATGTGTGAGAACAGTGGAGATTCTGATTTTTTAAAACTTTTTAAAATTTCGTTTTCTCTTTTACATTAAATCACATTACTTAGCTTACAGTCTGAATACTTCAACATGTGAACATTTCTCCCTAGTCCAGTTGATAAAACTATAAAAGTATCTTCAACAGATAATACCACATTTCTTTGTCCCATTAATGCTTTGCCTATTTTTCTTCTAAATGTCCTTCCTCAGACTCTGCTCTTCCACACACACTGTATCTGGTGTTTACATCCATTTACTGTGTTTCTATATCCTTTAGTCAATCAGTTTGTTCTAGAGTGTCAACACTCAGTATATATTAAGTGGGGACATACAATGTCTCTCCTTCATAGCCTGGCTTGCTTCACTCAGCAGTAAATCTTTCATATTCTTCCACTTTGTGACAAGTTTTATTTTTATTGTTATGTTTTATGGTTTTCATGTGTTCATATTTTGCCTTTGTTATGTGAATAATGCTTTCTTTGCTTATCTCTGGTCTGGCATTTAGAAAGCTGTGTATATTGTTTTTTGTTTTATTGATTAAACCTTTCAGAAGCATTCTTTTTTTTGAGAGATATTTTTGCTATAGGGCAGATGTGCTTGCTAGAGAGATAGAAAGACAGAAAGCGAGAAATTGCCCCCCAGGGATGTTGGCCACACAGCAATCCCTTCTCCTCTATTTTCCTTCTGGGATTTTGGGCATATACACATATGCACCTGGCATGGGTTTCAAGCTGCCAGGTCTAGGGCTCAAACCACAGCCGACCATATGGGAGTCCAGAGCCTTAACCACTGCACCACCTCTGGTCCCTCAGAAGCATTCTTTTATCTATCCTGTGTCATTATCATCAGGACAGTTTATGAAATTCCAGTTCTCACCCTCTGGGAAATGCAGTGGGATTGTATGAGCGTCTCTTCTCCTCTGAGGTGTGGCCGATGGCTTGCTTTAGCCAATGAGATGTGAACAATGCTGACAGGTGTCACACTGAGGAAGGTGACAAAGGGTGAGTGCACAGCGTACCATATTTACTTCCCCATATCTCAGTGATGTGGAAGCCTGGGTAGAAAGGGAGCTTCTAATGGCCTGGGCCCCGTTGGCCGTGATGAGCGGTGTCTTCCTGCCCTCCTGCCCAGGTAGAAATAGACCTTGGAGCTTTACGCCATCACTAGGCATCGATCTGAAGGGAAGGGAATGAGTATGCCATGAAGATATCTGACCCTGTGTCCACTGCAGCATCCCTCACAACAGCCAAGATGTAGACTCAACCTCAGGGTCCATCAACAGCAGGAGAGAGGATGAAAATGTGGTAAATACACATACATGCACACACGCAATGCAATGCTATTCAGCCATGAAAAAAGGACAAAATCCTGTCATTTGTGCCAATGTGGATAAGCCTGATGGGCATTATTAAAAGCAAATCGAGTCAAACACAGAAAGAGAAATATGCGTATTCTCACTTGTACGTGGAAGCTGAAGAAGGATAACCTCTCAGATGTGAAGAGAGAAAGAAGAACTGCTTGAGGCTGGGATGGATGGGGAATAGAATGATATTTGTACAGGTAGATAAGAGGGACTATTTCTAGTGTTATGAGGTACTGAAAGGGTGAATATAGTTGTAACAATTTACCATACACCTTAGCTAAAAGAGAGGATTTTGAGAGCTTTCAACACAAAGTAATGACAAATGATGGATAAACTTATTACCCTGATGTAATCATTATAAATTGTTTTCTTGTACTGAAAAATCACATTTTACAACATAAATAGGCACAATTATTATATGTCAATTAAGCAACAATGAATCAACCAACAAGAGCAACAACAAAAAAATCTTGGTGAGGCTTAAGGGATGTTTCTACCTGCAGCAAAACCTGACCTACTCTGACTAACAAAGAAACTGAAACCTTGAGGTGGGATGCTGCCAGGCCAAAAATCTAGAAAAGTGTTAACAAGGGATCAGCAGATGGCATCATGGTTATGTCACTGGACTCCCACGTAGTCGAATGCGGTTCAAGTCCCGGATTCAACGGCTTAAAACTCATGCTGGGTGTGTGTGCTTGCGTGCTCAAAATCCCAAGAGGAAAATGGAGAAGGGATTGTGGCATGGCCATCTCCCTGGGGAGTAATTTCTCACTTTCTGTCTCTCTGTCTCTTTCTGTCCCTTGGGTGAGTGCATATGCCCCATAGCAAGAAGTCTCTCTAGAAAAAAGTGTTAATGTTACAGGTTATGCAGAACTGAGACTTTCAGTGAAATGATCAATGAGATAACTTGAAAAGCAAATTATGTTATTATGTCTCACTGTGACAGAGTAAAGCTTAGCTTTAATTTGCCCAGGATCAAATTAAGGGAGCAGCCTTAATTTAACCCATTGTTAAAGGTGTCAAGGTCCAGTCAGGGCAGCAGAGCCAGGAAATCCTTTCAGGTGAGCACAGTAACTCCACCGTTGACATCTGTCAGAGCTAAAGAACTACAATTTGCTTAAGACAGTAGAGGGATGACAGAAGGACATGAACAGAGAAGGAGAGAGAGCGTGTGTGTGTGTGTGTGTGTGTGTGTGTGAAGAAGCATAGTGTGAGAAGGCAAAGAGACACGGCAAATCTAGGAAGTACATGAAAATGTGTATTATGAAAAACTATTCTTGGATTTCAGGTTTTATTGTGCACAAAATACATACGTATTTTGATTTCACTTTTCCACAAGCTTTTTTTTTTTTTTTTCTGGAGAGGTTTTTGCTATAGGGTGCGTGTACCCGCCAGACAGAGAGAGAGACAGAAAGTGAGAAATCACCCCCCAGGAGGGATGGCCACACCGCAACACCTCCTCC
>NW_006159530.1:6095988-6100637 GCF_000334495.1 Tupaia belangeri chinensis | reverse complement strand
GCATGCACACGTGCCTGGCGTGAGTTTTAAGCCACTGGGTCGGGGACGCGAACCACGGGCGACTACATGGGAGTCCAGCAACATAGCCATTATGCTAACTGCTGGTCCCTCCACAAACTTTTTGAAGTCCTTGTGCATGCATAGAGAAGGCCTAGCTGTGGCTAGTCATAGTTGGAGCCTCCTGGAAGCAGGTAGATAAGAAGCCAAATTTTTGAGAGTTAATTTATGCACTGACAAAAGAGCCATCTGCACTGATTAACATAGGCTGTGATTGTTTGAGACTAAAGATGACCGTTGGCCTTCCAAATACCTACAGGTGGGGACTGTAGGCAGGGGAAGCAGCGCAGTCACTGAGGAGGGCAGAGTCCCTAAAATCCATTTCAGGCTCAGCCAAGGCCGATAACTGACAGCACAGAAACACGCAGAGACCACAGATGTCCAGAAAGTGGAATCAGGGACACGTGAGAAGCAGCCCACTCCCAGTGGAGGTCAGAAATACCACAGCGCAGTCACAGGTGAACGGTATGTTTGGAGCGCTCACTATTAAGATAGGGGATTTAGCATGGGTTCGGTCTCTTTTCATGTCCTCCATCTCAACTTGTCTTGATATACTTTGAGATTTTAGGGCTAGGTCCTTCTTTCCTTCCTTTCTTTCAGGAGGGTTTTGCCATGTCACAGTCCTCCTGCCTCAGCGTCCCAGTGGGGACCACAGGTGCACACCATCACACCCAGCTCTTCTCTAGACAGAGACCCAGTGTTGCCCAGACCAGCCTTGGGTTCGCAATCATCTTCCCTCAGTCTCCCAGAATCTCTGGGATTACAGGTGAGCACAGCCATAGCCAAGCTTTAGTTAGCCTGGGAATTGAACCTGGGACTCTTATATGTTCCACCCTGCAGAGCACAGTATTTTAGTAGCACGTACTGTCACAGATGGGACCATTATATATTATTTTTATTACGATTATTTAAAGTTTATTCATCTTTTTCCTTCATGAATATGAGACAGAGACAAAAACGGAGAGGAAGATGGCGTGGAATTGAAGACGCTGAATTTCCACATGGCCCATCTCTGCTCAAGTCCTGGATTTGGTGGCTTGAAAATCATGCTGGGTTTGTGCATGTGTGCACAAGATCCTGAGAGGAGAATGGAGGGGAAGGGATGGTAGCATGGCCATCTCCCCGAGGGGTGATTTCTCACTTTCCGTCTCTTTGACTCTCTCCAACAAACACATGCACCCTATGGTAAAAACAAAACAAAACAACCAAAAGCAAACAGAGAGAGAGAGAGAAAGGAGACACAGACAAACACTCTCAACAGGGTCTCCCACCACACCGTCCCACACTGTCCCCCCAGCCTTTACAGCCGACCAGAACCGTGTACATGTGTGCCCACCATGGACAGGTCCACTGGGAACCAAACCCGTGCCCTTCCGTGTGGCTCCAGCATCACTTAAACAGAGCACTGCTGCTGCGCTGCCTGGTCAAACCACGGTCTAATTTTTAACAACTCTTACCATGTAACTTGGTTTTCCAGAAAATAACATTGGCCCTTGTGTTTACTGCTGTACTCTGAACTGAAGTAATTATTAGACATGCTTTAAAATTTCTCTATCTTTGAGCTCTTAACATTCTTCATTTCTTTCTATAATTTTTTCAAGGAAGTGAAGGAACTACGATTGAGCAACTGTCCAATTTCAGGGACAGGAAGTAATTCTTAAGAGCACCAAGTACTGGGACCAGCAGATGACGTAATGGTTCTGTCGCTGGACTCCTACATAGTCGACCGCTGTTCGAATCCCGGACCTGGTGGTTTAAAACTTACACCGGGCACATGTATATGAGTGCCCAAGATCTTGAGAGGAGAATGGAGGAGCGGGGATCACAGAGTGGCCACACCCCTTCTGGGGGGTGACTTCTCGCTTTTCTCTCTCTCTCCCTCTCGCTCTCTGTTTCTTTAGCAAGTGCACATGCCCGATAGCAAAATAACTCTCAAAAAAAAAAAAAAAAGATCCAAGTAGTTCCTCTCCACGCCCACTGACTCAGGGTGTAACTTGGTGCCATCAACTTAACATACCTGTTTTATTTCTCAAGGATGAAAACACTAGGGGTTTCTGAATTCTGAATTATTTCTGTATAATGTTTAGTCTGATGTCAAAAATTAGAACACATACGCAATTAGTTTCTCTTTGAAATAAATACTATCGAAAATTCAAGATAAGAATATGGCAAGAAACATATTTGGAAAGTGCTTTTCAATCGTGCGGAACCCCACGAGTATTTGGGTTGGGTGGGGCAGAAGTGTTTACTGCGAGCGTCTGGTGTGGGCACCGTGTAGAATTTGAGAGGAGAGGGGTCTGCGGGCTGGGTCAGTCTCAGGCAGAGCTGGCGTGGCCAAGGAAGCGTCCCTCGCTGGGTCTTCGCCACACCTCAGGACGGTGCTGAGCTGGCGCTCACAGGGAGCCACAGGGTTTGGTTGCCACCATCTTGGTATCTGCCCGTGCGATTGCTCCAGAGAGTGGGATCTGCCACTTCCTAAAACCTCTGTGCTCTGACTTTCTTAGCTGAATTTCTCTCCCAATGGATTCATAAAATGAGGTCAGAAATAATCGTGCTGGGCCATGTCTACAGCTGTGACAGCTGGGATTCTGCAAGTGTGCTCCCTGCCAGCAGAGCAGCTGGGCATCCTCTTGGAGCTCATTAGAAATGCAAAATCCCTAAGCCCTACCCCAGACTCTGGGAGGGGGGTCAGCAATCTGTGTTTGAACAAGCTCTCTAGGGATTCTGGTACATGGTGCAATTTAAGAACCACAGTTGGGGGACCAACAGTGGCATAATGGTTACATCATTGGACTCCCATGTAGTCAACGATGGTTCGAGTCCTGGACCCGGCAACTTAAAACTCACACGGGATATGTGTGTATACATGCCCAAGATCCTGAGAGGAGAATGGAGGAGAAGGGATTGCGGCATGGCCATACACCCTGGGGGAGATTCTCGCTTTCTGTCTCTGTCTCTCTGGCGAGCACATGTGCCCTATAACAAAAAAGAAAAAAACAACCGCTGTTGTAGAGACTCATTCATTAATGAGAGGCCAAATCAAAACTTTATCTATATATAGATACAGCTATATAACTACCAGCAAAAGCCAAACAAACCAAATTTCTCTTCACTTGGAATGACCCTTTGCGGGATTATGTCTGCAGCTGTCTGTGAAGAGCGGGCCGAGGTAAAGATGGAGTCTCCCAGGTGTTTAAGACCGTTGACCAGCTCCGACCAGGCAATCCAAATAAGTCTCAGATTCACACTGAATGGCAGCACTCCCTTTCTAGACAGTAGTAAAGTAACCACAGCTTGAAAAGGGAAGATCTCATTATTAGCCTATTTTTAAAAAGCCTTGGATTCAAGATATGGAGTTTGATTTTTGGCTCCATGGCAACAAAGAATAAGTTAGATTTTAAGCAAGGAATGATGTGACCAGGTCTGATTTTCAGGAGCTATCCCTGGGGGCAGTTTGGGAGAAGGCGGGTGGCTGCAGAGGGTGAAGGGTTGGACACAGTGAGACCAAGTGGGCGTGTGATAGGTTGGGGAAGGGGAGGGCAGTATTTCTGGCTGAGATGGACCATAGGCATGAGGACAGGTGTGAGGACAGAGGTCCCTCCAGTTTTGTCCCAGGAGCTCCTCCAGCTTCACTTCTGCCACTCACCCCCCATCCCAGCATTCCAGACAGTTCCACCCCCCCACACACACACTATGCATATTGGATGCCTCTTCCCTTTTCCCCAGAAACCTCCCAAATACCTTTTAGGATCTAAGTCAACTTTGCTCATCTTTGCAAACCCTTCCTCTTTCTCTTTGCTGAGTTCTTCGCCCTATCTTCTGAATTCCAACGGCACTTTGTATTTTTGTTATAGACAAAGGCATCAGTGTTCGATTGTCGTTAATCTGTGTATGTGCCTTTTTCTCATTATGAACTCTTTGAGAATTTTATCACTTACATGAACATTTATTCAACAACAAAAAAATTTTTAAAGCATTTTGCTATGGGGCATGTGTGCTCCTGAGAGAAAGAGACAGAGAGAGAGAGAGGAAAAGTGAGAAACCACCCTCCAGGAGGACGGCCATGCTGCAATCCCTTCTCCAGTTCCCTCTCCGGATGTTGAGCATGCACACACACGCGCCTGGTGTGCTTTTAAAGCCATTGGGTCTGGGGCTCAAACCATGCAGTCAGCCATGTGGGATCCAGCACCTTGGTCTCCATGCCACCTGCTGGCCCCTTCCACAAATGTTTTCAAAGCACTTACTTTGCGTTAGAAGCTGTCTAAACAAAGCAGGTCCCTGCCACTCTTAAGAGGGCGATAGGGAGACACCTGATAGAGTAACAGTCTAACAGCCTAAGTTGCGATGTACTGGGCAGGGAGAGCAGAGAGACAGGGGCTGTTTGGAGGTGAGCTGTCTTGTATTGACAGGGAGACTTTGCGCGAACCTCCGAAGACAGAGAGGGAGTGGCCTTGTGGATTTCAGGGGGAGTAAGGGGTAAGTACAGATAAGTACAGTGGCCCTGGGGTGGGTGTGGGTGTGTAAGTACAGTGGCCCTGGGGTGCGTGTGGGTGTGTAAGTACGGTGGTCCTGAGGTGGGTGTGGGTGTGTAA
>NW_006159530.1:6093048-6095855 GCF_000334495.1 Tupaia belangeri chinensis | reverse complement strand
GTTGGGGGTGTGGCTTGTTCTAGGAACGGACACAGTAGAGGTCGGAGAGGTAGGTGCAGCTGAGGCTGGGGAAGCCATGGGGAAGCAGATTGTCATGTCTGACAGCAGGCACCCAATAAACATATATATATATATTTTGGAGAGGTTTTTGCTATAGGGCACGTGCACTCGCCAGCCAGACAGAGAGAGACATAGAGACAGAAAGCGAGAAATCACCCCCCAGGGGGGATGGCCACGCCGCAGTCCCTTCTCCTCCATTCTCCTCTCGGGATCTTGGGCACGCACACACACACGCCCGGCATGAGTTTTAAGCCACCGGGTCCGGGATGCGAACCACGGTCGACTACGTGGGAGTCCAGCGACATAGCCATTACGCTAACTGCTGGTTCCCACCAATAAATATTTTTTGACAAAATGAAAGAATGGGTAGTACAGTCCAGTCAAAAAACAAAACAAACGAGAACATCCTGTCATACAGAGTATCAGGAGTGGGTTCAGGTGCAGCCAGGAGGTGGGATGACTGAATCAGTTGTCATCTCTCTGATTAATTATGGAGGTCTCTGTTTCCTCTCTGTCTCCTCGTTTCTCTTTCTCCATATCTTTCTCTCGTGGAAGAAATAAACACACCGAAAAAAAAAGTTAAATACCTGAAATATCCTGTTACCTCGATATTTACGATTCTGTAGGCTATACCCCTTGTGGAGAGCGTTTCTGATGAGGACATTATTCCTGCTAAGTTTCCGTAAATCATCAGAAGAGTTACTTTGTCCTCACCTGGGCTTTAGATGAACAACAGAAAACTTACCAATTGCTAAAAGCTGACAGACTGTGTGTGTCTGGAAACAGGAGGCCTAGGAAAACTCGGTGTAGCTGAAACCACTTGTCACATGATAGAAATTAAACATGAACTCCAAAAGTAAACTTTATAAGCTTTATACAAAGATAGCATCTGAAATCTCTTTTGAAGACATCTCCAGTTTTGCCCCAATCTTCATGCGTGCGGAATTCTGGAACTGCTAAGAAATTCACCGCCCTCGTCTACTCTGACATGAGGGCAACACCTCCCTGCGTGCCACTGTGGGCCTGGCACATGGCGAGGCACAAGGGAGGTCACTCTTTAATGACGACCAAAGCGAGAACAAAGAGCAGAATGGCTGTGCAGATGCTTTTAAGCCAAAGTGGCACCGAGTGCAGCGGCTGGTCACAGACCAGGACGCGAGTCTTCAGGGGCTTGATGATGCGCCCTCTCTGGGTCAGAATGGCGCCTCGGGCCCCAGCCCACCTCCCCGGCCCCTGTAGGCGGTACTGGTATGGGGTGCAAGGTCCAAAGAAGATTTCCATGGCCAGTTTTGGGTCCCACAGGAAGAAGGAGAGCAGGCTGGGCTTCACTCCTATTTCCGAAGCAATTTCATCCATGTAATCCACATACTGCACTCTGCGGGTATCCCGAGGGTTATTCAGGAACCTGAAGGAAAAAATCAGAAACTCTGAGTCCAATGATGACGTCCAGCCCAAGCATAAAGACGCTGGTGGACCTTGTGTGAGGGGTAACGTACACTTAGCAATAGCAACTGAGCGATTGTGACTTGGACAACAACGGTTTCCAATGACTCTGGCCTCAGTGATTTCTAACAAAATATTTATGCATGTGGGCTTTTTTCTCCCATGAATTTTTCAGACGTGTACAATATCCTCAACCAGACTGGCGTGCAGTGTATTCATGTTGGGAGAATTCACTTTGCAAGTGAAGTGCTGCATAGTGATTGTATAAAAGAAATTAAAGTAAAATAAAATACAATAAATCTTAAGAAAGTTTTTGAATGGTAGTGGGTGGGTTTTAGAAGATTTTTGTCTTGTTGATGTTATTTTCCATTTCCTAAATTCTGCATTTTGGCTGTGCATCTGGTTCTTATCCAGGCTGTCATCTCATCTCGGTAAATCCGTGGTGAGGGCTCTGATGAATGAATGGTACAGGTCTGTTATTTAGGTTTCTATGACATTAATTTGATTTAAGTGCTACCAGAAAGCAATTTCTGGCCCACTTTCTTAAATCAGAGTTGCTGGCTAACTGGCTGTCCTAAGTACATAAGGCCTTCGATTGCAGAGCGCACGCTGTCACATTCACGTTGGACATTCTTGACAGTGTTTGTTGAATAGAAATAAATTAAATTCCCAATGTCAGTGGTTGAGAATAATTTTCCATTAAGATTTGGCATGATCTACAAACTTCTGACCTCACATCAGAATTTTAATCAGATTCTGTAGCGATTTGTCAACTCAGTTTCCACATTGATTTATCTTTCCAACTGTCTTAAAGAATGAAGCAATTCTTCACTTCTATTTTTTTACGCTGTACATCTCTGAGACTATCCTGAATTTACAATTGTGTACTGCATCAACCGTTCCATGGACTTTAAACAAAATCTCACCATTCCATGGTGGACTACACTGCGCACATTCCACCCCGAAAACCTTCCATACATAACATCACACTTGGTTTAGAGGAAATTTAAAATAACGATAATATGGAATTTCACCTAGGAAAATAGACCCAGCTTCTAAGGTGAGAAAACTATAAAGAACGCTTGACAGGCAACAGATCCATCTACACATGTTCAATTGACTTTCACCATGAAACAAATTTCTTACTCTTTTTCAAATTTTTTTCTCTTCTTTTTTATGTCAGCCATCATGCCACTCACTGAAGGTAATTTGTTCAATCCTAGGAAAGAAATTCCAAATTTGAATATAGCTTTCTTTTCTAAGTTTATTATTTATTTATTTATTCCACAGGAGAGAGGGAAAGA
>NW_006159530.1:6075099-6092586 GCF_000334495.1 Tupaia belangeri chinensis | reverse complement strand
AAGGAAGAGACATGCACCTCAACAGCATCTTTATAACGTGATCTAGCCCTAGGCTCCGCCAGCCTGGATCACAGACGAGTGTGCCTGGCACGCCTAGGGAGGTCCTAGGATGTGAACTTGGCACCTTCCCATGTGAGTTCGTTACATCATCACTGCACCACCACTTGGGCCCCGAATAAGGCTTTCTTATTGAGAAGATGTGGTCTCAGGGAGGAATGGATGCCCCAAGGATCAGTTTGGCGGAGAACATCATGAATGAGGTGGCACCGGACGGCAGAAGATGGATCCAGGAGTTGTTCTGGAGTTCCCTGCGCTCATTGTTTTAGCAGACACAAGCATGTGCCCTTATCATGCCTGATGAGTTCAAATCCTGATGAAAAGACTTGAAAGTCTGTGAAGGATGAACTGGAAAGAGTCTTGCTCAACTGATAAGTACAACTTAGTGTGTTTGTAATCTCATTGCCCAAATATTCACTCTGGCTCTCTTAAATAGTGAGTTATACTTGTTTACTGATGCTCCGACTTACTTCACAAATACAGATGTAGCTACTGATAATGTCTCAGTGTCTTCTAATTATTTTCTTTGGATAGATATTTATTCCTACTCTTCTATTTCTTCCTCTTTTTTGTAAGACAGACTTTTTGCTACAGGGTGTGCGTGTTTGCCAGAGAGACAGAGAGAGACATAGAAACAGAAAATGAGAGATCACTCCCCAGAGGGATGGCCATTCTGCAATCCCTTCTCCTCCAGTCTCCTCTTGGGATTTGGGGCACACAAACACACACACACACACACACACACACACACACACACATGCCCGACATGAGTTTCAAACCTCCGGGTCTGGGACTTGAACCATGGTTAGCTATGTGGGAGTCCAATGATGTAACCATTACACCATCTGCTGGCCCCTCTAATTTTATATTTCATCTCATGAAAATCACCCTTCTACAACTGCCCTTCCTTCCTAAAATGGGTGAATTCTATGTTTTGAGAAACAGAATGTTATGGGAAAAAATGGGAAATTCTTTAAAGGAGACAAATGAGCAGAATTATTACAATGTGATTCATTTCATAAAAGTAGGTTTTGAATGTGTTGCTACCAATTCATTCTCAACCTTAGAATTAATGATACAATAAATAATAATAAATAATTACAACAATGGCTAACCTCCACTTAGTCAATATTTATTGAATGCCTACAAAAGTCAAAGTGCTTCCATAGGTTAATCATAGTTAGTAATAATTTACTGAATATTTCAAAATAGCCAGAGGAGAGGATTTTGCATGTTCCCAACCCAAAGTAACGATGAACGTTTGAGATGATGGCTACGCCAACTACTGAGTTTATCATTACAGTTGTATTCATGTACTGGAAAATCACTCTACCCCCAAACATGTACAACTGTTACTGCTCAATTAAAAATTTAAAAACAAAGTCAAAGTTAATTGTTAATTCTTACCTCCCTGCAAAGGAGATAGGCTAGCATTTTTTTTTTTTTTTGGAGAGGTTTTTGCTATAGGGCATGTGTGTCGCCAGAAAGACAGGGAGAGATAGAGAGATAGAAAGTGAGAAATCACCCCCCAGGGAGGATGGCCATGCCGCAATCCTTTCTCCTCCTGGGATCGTGGGCACGCATGCACATGCGCCCAGCGTGAGTTTAAGCCACCGGGTCCAGGATTCGAACCGTGGTCGACTCTGTGGGAGTTCAGTAACTTAGCTATTACTATCTGCTGGTCCCAATAGGCTAGTATTGATGGGAAGTAACAGGTAAACTATTTGCCAGTGTTGCTAGGGTCATTCTGGACTATCCCCAAATGAAAGGGAGAATATTTTTTGCCTATCTCTCAAGCATCCATTCAAAATGTAATGAGGATGTGGGTGAACATGCTGGGGTCACAGGGCCACCGGAGCCGTGCCACAGCACAATAAAGGGCAAGGCTCCATGAGCAAGTCAACCTGGCTTTGAAACCACTGGCCACATGACAGTGACAGGGTACTTGCCCTTTGCAGTGTCCTCATTTGTAAAACCAGGAGGGACGTGTCCCGAAACCTCCATGGGATGATGACTGGAACCACGGACAGCACTGACCCCTACATAGACTGTGATTTTCCGTGATTAAGTACAAGCCATGGATCAGGCACAGTTGGAGATTATAGTAACAGTAACCAATGATAAAATAGAACAATTATAACCGTATCGGATGGTAAAAGTTACATGAAGGTGGTCCCCCTCTCTCTCTGTCTCCCTCTCTGTCTCTCTCTCTCTGTTCTCACCTCTTTCCCGACCCTGGCTGACGGCAGGTAACTAGAACCATGGAAGGTGAAGCAGCGAGTAGGGTAGACAGACTCCTGCCTGAGGGTGAGCTCTCTCTGACTGTCACTATACTAACGCACCCTTGCAGAGCTCTGCAGAATTATTGCTGGGACCAGTAGATGGTGTAACAGTTACGTGGCTGGACTCCCACGTCATCAACTGCAGTTCGAGTTCCAGATCCGGCGACTTAAATCTCATGCCAGGCGCGTGTGCATGCCCCAAAATCCCGAGAGGAGAATGGAGAAGGGATTGTGGTGTGACCAGCCCCCAAAGGGTGATTTCTTGCTTTCTGTCTCCCTGGTAAGCGCATGTGCCCTATAGCAAAAATCTCTCCTCTCCCCACCCCCTCCCCCCAAAAAAGAGAATTATTTGCCAGTGAGTTGTCCTTTGATAATACTGGGTTGTCGGAAAAGTCATGATGTAGTTTTTCTATGCAAAAATATGTCATGGCTTTTCTGATGGCCCAGTAGCTTAAGGTCGTAGTTTTGAGGTAGTTGTATTTTAAATTTTCATATAGGAATCCTAAAGATGAAATAAATGAAGTAACAGATCTCAGAAGTGACAGAATTTCAGACACCGTGAAAGGTAACTGCAGAGAGATTTTGCCTCAGCAGAACCTTCCAATGCCTCTGACATCGCACCACTGGATGGCGACTTTTTCTAAACACGCACAGGGTCAGCAGGTCAGCACGTACCCTTGAATATGCGGGCCGCCCACCGGCTCTGCATTTCCGACGTGGGAATAGTGGCTCCCACTGGCTGGAGGATGCCAATAAACGCTAGTGTCGGCTTCTCCAGCTGCGGGGGGAACACAAATTTAAACATAGAACGCTGGTTGTCCAGAACTGTGGGATCATTTTCCAAAAAAGGAAAACAGAAAGTATATCCAGTGGCAAAGATGATAATGTCGATGTCCTCTTCTGTGCCGTCTTCAAAGATGGCCGACGTCTCAGTGAACTCCCTCACGTTCGGCTTCATCAGAACTTGTCCAGAAATTATGTGGTTGGGCAGGTCATCACTGATAGTAGCTTGGTGGCTCAGAAATCTAAAGAATGAAAATGAAAGTCTGGAAAAGCTTATAACGCTTCTAAAAGTATGTTTCATTTTATGCATTTAATCACTGGACATCACTTTGCGTGTAAGTTGGAAAGGAGCTGAGCTAAGAAAAGGCTTAATAGAAGAATTACATTTCTGTTTCCCAAAAGATTGGTTTTCCTCAGTGCTCTTCCTGAACTTTAACCAAATAAATATTTTGTGTTTATCAGAAAGCTAATAATATTTATTAATGCCTGCTATTTGCAAAAAGATTTTTGAAAAGTGATAAATAGCATATTTTAATGATATATGGTACCTAACTTCTTGAAAATAATTTTTTTGAAAGTTTGAAAAAATTTCGGGACGAGCAGATGGCATAATGGTTACATCACTGGACTCCCATATAGTCAACTGTGATTCAAGTCTTGGACCCAGTGGCTTAAACTCATGCCAGGCATGTCCAACAAAATCCCGAGAGGAGAAGGGAAGGGACTGTGGTGTGGCCATCGTCCCTGGGGGGTGATTTCTCTCTTTCTGTTTCTATCTCTCCAGCAAGTGTTTGTGCCTTAAGGCAAAAATCTCTCTTTAAAAAGAAAAAAGTTTGAAAAAATCACCAAGGTGTTCGTATTGGAACAGAAACAAACCTCGGATCACATTCTGATTTCATTTAGTTAATTAATTTATAAATTATTTCCTCTATGAGAAGAGAGAAAAAGAGGGAGGCGAGAAAAGGGGAGAGAGAGAGAGAGCCCCCAAAAGGATCTTGATGCCAGGATCCACCCCTAGCTTTCAGCCAGCCCAGGATCACGGGCACTGTGTGCTCTATTTACTCAAGGAGTTCTTCGGACTCGAACCATGAACCCTCCCATATGAGAATGCCTTGCAGAGCATAGCATTTTACCACTGCGGCACCAGCTGGACCTGATTTTCATTTTATTTTGAGAACCTACATGGCATGTTCATAAACCTTACCAGAATATCTACCACTAACACATCCTGCTCCTACCCTCACCCCCATACAATTTCCCCTTCATCCAGCAGCTTCAGTGGTCCTTTGAAAACATGGAAATGCTACTCAACGGTTTTCTATTAATATTTCACTGAAAAATAAGAAATGAAGTCACCACCATGCTCTGGTCCTGCAAAGTTCTAGGTGACTTACCCATCCTCGTGTTCTCGTCCTGCAAAGTTCTAGGTGACTTACCCATCCCGTCTTTCTGAACTCATTTTCTTCTGCCTCCCTTCCCAAGTTCTCCAGCTACACCTGACCCGTTGATCTTCCTTGAACAAATCATGCTTACTCTTGTCTTTGAACTTGGTGTTTTTTCTGCCTGAAATGGTATTCTCTCCTATAGGGGTTATTCTCTCTCTACAGGGGTCCCCCAGACACTTGTTACAGATCCCTATTCGAATGGAGCCACTCCATCTGTGAGGCAGCTCCCGGTCTCTCCCTATTCCCAAGCCTGCTTGCGTTCCTACACGGCATGCACTCGCTCGTGTTCTGACATTATATATTGACTCATCGGCTTCTCTCCTATTAGAAAGGGGGCCCAGCGAGAGCTAGGATACCATCGGGCACAGCCAGCATTCCTTCCCAGTACCCAGAACCCTACTTGACCACAGCAGGAACTCAAAAAATATTGATTGACTTTATCTAGTTTGTATAGATAGGCAATTTTATGTGTTTCTCCATTTATACTCCCAACAGACAGGTAGACTGCACTTACCGACACCAAAAAGAGAGAGAATGCATCACTCCTACAGGTTACGTGGAGATCTAATGCATTAATAAAGCACCAGGCATTTGGTAAGCCAGGGCTGGCGATGGCAGAGCCACTGATATTTTACCACACTTTCTGTCAAACTGCCCATTATGCTAACTCTCACAGTAGCACAAACATTTTTTTGTGAAGTGTGTGTATATATACATATATACACATATAGTTATATATATATCATATATCATATATATGTATGATATCTACCTATCTTTTTTTTCAGAGAGAAATTTTTTCTATAGGGTACATGCATTAACCAGAGAGACAGAGAGATACAACGAGACAGAAGGTGAGAAATCCTACCCCCCTGTGGGGGATGGCCACACAGCAATCCCTTCTCCTCCATTCTTCTCTTGAGGCCATGCACGCACATGTACCTGGTATGAGTTTCAAGCCACTGGGTCCAGAACTTGAGCTACCGTCAACTACATGGGAGTCCAGTGACATATCCATTGTGCTATCTGCTGGTATCTATCTGTCTGTCTATCTATCTATATCTATCTATCTATCTATCTATCTATCTATCTATCTATCTAATCTTTTCTCCCACAACGACAAAATGAATTTATAGTTTTAATGAAGTATTTTTAAATAATTATTTATTTAACTTTATTATTATTATTTTAACGTTTTCTATAGGGCATGTACACACACTAAAGAGAGAGGAAAAGTAAGAAAGTCAAGCTGCCAGGTTGGGGACTCAAGCCACAGTTAGCCATGTAGGAGTCCAACACCTTAACCACTATGCCACCTGCTGGCCCCCTAATGAAGTATTTTTAACTGAAATATACTTATATTCCATATATAATACTTGAGTAAATATTCACTAAAGGGAAAAGTTTTCTTATTTTTTCTTTCCTAACATTTTGAAGCAAGGCTTTATTCTATCACCTCTATTTATATTAACCATCGAATGTTTACATTTGTCCCAAATTTTGCTTCTTAGAGCTCCAGGGGTATTTCCTGTTGGCTCTTACACAGCATTTGGTGAACTCCACCTTCCTCTCCCTCTTCCTCATTAGATGTGCAGGCTTTTACTGTGTCTTCATGGGGGACCTTCAGTCTTCCTTCATCGCTTTCATTGTCCCTCTCAGAAGATTGTTCTGGCTCCAGAATGCATTTTTTTTTTTTTTTTGAGGCTTGGCATTTGAAAAAGAACACTACATCTCCGAGGCAGACAAGAACGCCTTTGTACGCAAGCTGGATGATCTTTTCTTGTTCACAGCACACCTCCTGATGAGCCTTAACTGCCTTGAGTGTTGGGGCATGGAAGCAGATCGGCTCATTTTAACTCACATATACAGTAAGTACACACGAGGTGCTCCAATAAAATTTGACACTTGACCTTTTTGGTACTTTCTCCTTCCTATTTCCTCTTCTTCCTATTGAGTTTCCTCCCTCTCTACCTTGTCCTGCTTCTTTCTGGCCAGACCTGGCACTCCCCACATGGCCCTACACTTTTTTTGGAATTTCTTGGGAAACAGAAAAGAAATGTGAATCCTTCTTTTAATAGCATTGGCCCTTTCATGTTATCACTGTTACCTCTTTAAATAAAATGCCATGGATATGCTTTAAAAGAGTTGGAAAACTGACAATATAAAACAATGCAAATTGTTGAGCATTGACTGTATGTCAGATACCAGTATAAGCTATGCATTTATTTTCTTATTTAATACTCCCGACAGGGGACCACCAGGTGGTATGATGGTTAGGGCACTGGACTCCCACATGGCTGATCTCAGTTCAAGTTCTGGACCTGGAGGCTTGTTTTCTCATTTTCCTTCTCTCTCTCTGTTTGTCTCTCTCTGATAAGCACATGTGCCCCACATCAAAATTTTAAAACAACAATGATAAATAAAATAAAATAAATAATTAAAAAATATTCCAAACAGCCCTCTGCTTTGGCACTAACATTATCCCCATCTTATGTAAGGACAATGAAGCACGAGTTAAGTACACTCGCCAATAGCACACAGTCAGTAAACGGTGAAGCTGGGCTCCGAATCACAGCTGTGGTCCCAGAGTTCTATGCACAGTAAAGAAATTGTAAGTTGCATTTCAAAGGATTTCCCCTCTCCAGAATCTCTCCTCTTATTGCTTTCTATTAACAGATTCCCAATTTTCCTTTTGTCCTGGGAAAAACTGGAGTTGACTTTTATGACATAATACACCATCTCTTGCTGGTCTATCCCATGAAGGCTGTGGGTTCTAAAGAAGTGAACAGTTGTCTGAGTCTGAAGGGCAGGACAGATAAAGCTCCTACCATCTTCCCGAAACTTGATTTCATTCCTCTAAGGTAAGTGAGTAGAATGACCCAAAGAAGCAAGAGAAGAGACAAGGATTAACATCCTCCTAAGATAGTTGAGTCTATTTTCAAGGTGCTGAACAAGGACTCTAAACCAGCTCTAAGTCCCAAGTCTGTCCTGCTCGCCCCAAAAGGTAGAAGTCAAATTATTTTTTAAAAATTGTAGGGAACCAGCAGTTAGCGTAATGGCTATGTTGCTGGACTCCCACGTAGTCGACTGCGGTTTGCGTCCCGAACCCAGTGGCTTAAAACTCACGCCAGGCGTGTGTGCATGTGTGCCCAAGATCCCGAGAGGAGAATGGAGGAGAAGGGATTGCGGTGTGACCATCCCCCCTGGGGGGTGATTTCTTGCTTTCTGTCTCTATGTCTCTCTCTGTCTGTCTGGCGAGCGCACGCGCCCTACAGTGAAAATCTCTCCAAAAAAAATAAAAATAAAAATAAAAAAAACCATAAATAAATTGTAGAACATACCTGTGTTGGGGTTGCAAACCATAAACTTCATGGTTAAATCGAGCATTTAATTTATTCTCTGCCCACCGGTTGATTAAGAACGCTGGGTAAATTTTGTTGAACACAGAGTTAAAACGAGTGAAGAGGACTGTGTCCATGGGCATCCCATAGTCCCAGACCCGGTTCCAAATCCATGCACCCCGTCTTGTGCTGAGAAACACCTAAGAGAGAATGCAAATATATGAAGAATGACCACCACACAATGTATTTCCTTTCAAAGGAAGCTCTTGTCAGCCTTTCAAGATCTCTTATTTGGCACAGAAGGAGAAGTGGATAAGAAATCACTTGACTTTTTAGCCTAAAGCATTCCTCTCTTCTCAAATTCAGGTAGACTGACAGAGTGACACCCAGACTCTCGCACTCACACCGATACACGTGACCTGGTGCTGAGAGCTCCAGAGACCCACCCCAGCCTCCCTCTGAAGATCATGCACTAGCCCTTTGAACTTTCTCGAAAGCACTGTCCTCTGCTTGTAGTCTCTTAAGGTCCAAATTCCAGACAAACAAAATGATGTAAGAAGACTAGAAACCAGCGAACTGACACCTAAGATCCCATCCATTTGCTAATGACAGCATCACAGTACCCAGAACACTGCTAATCATGTCTGTACAAACCAATTAGGAAAGGGGTCAGCGCTGTGAGAGGTCAAATGTCATGTCAATTAAAAACTAAGCAAAATCTTAAAAATGGTCTCTTGGTCCATTTAAACGTGAAACTCTTGGCTGAGCCAAGGAAACCTCCACTTTTAGTAAATGTTAGCAATTTAGTCATCACTTTTATTCCAGTCTTGTTTTTTCCTTTGTAATAGATGACCAAAATGTCTACCAAGAGACCAGACGTGAAGAGGAGATGCACAGGACTGAGCAGCGCGGGTCACACCGCACACTTCATCCTGTGCTGACGTCTCGGCGTCAGCTGCCCTCGCACTCGAAGGTGGAGAATGGGCAGAGCCAAACCTGTGCGGCTACATGACTGAGCTCAACCGCCAAATCAGCTCCAGAATTTCCGATACCGACCACCACGATTTTCTTCTCCCGAAATTTCTCTGGACTCTTGTATTCCTGGCTGTGGATGTATTGACCTTTGAACCTCTTGATCCCTGTGGGCAAGAGGAGAACGGCTGAGGCCTTGGTCCTTATTTTGTTTTGTTTATTTAACTGCTGGAATATCCTGACACTTATCACTGCGCTCCTGGGACAGCCTGCCCTAGCATCTCACCTGCTGCCTGCGGAGGCCAGCTTCAAGGACATGGCCACCCAGCCACGTCAGGTGGAACACATCCTGTGGTTGTGTTCTAGACTGTAAGTTCCATGCCAATCAGACCTCTAGATTTCTGAGAAATTTGGGCATCTCATTTTTACTTATCTGTATCCTACCAAGCCTTCAGAGCGGAGCTCCACTCTTAGTGAAGTAATACGCCTTCTTCATCTGTCACCCTATTATTTACAGTTACTGCTTCGAACCTGGTTTCCTTTGTCTTGTTTTCCTGACCAAGCCCTCATCCCTAATTCCTCTTGTCCCTGGGCCCAGGATACCTTCCTGTTAGCGCTATCACTCTATTAGGGGAACATACGCTCTAAAATCATCCACAAGATCCAAAGCTTGGAAGAGGTAAGGAATTCTTATTTTTCCCAAGAAAATTCACTCTAAATTAAAGAGAAATCTTCCATGACAAAGCCATAGAAGCTGATTTTGTGACGTTCCTATTTTATTTTAAATTTTCTGTAGGGTGTGTGTGTGTGATACGGGGCAGAGCTATTCAGTCCTTATTGAGATTCCATCCCTGCTGAGCTCCTTTTTTGCCCACGAAATCTGCTCTAAAGCATAAGCTTTCTCCTGTAGGCTTGTGACTGGGCTACCCCACCAATCAATTACCATGTTGTAGCTACTGTAATGACTTCCTGTCCACTCAGATCCCTCTTATTCCTTGAAGCTGTAGGCTAGTCTTGGATCTTCACCTTGCAAACTTCTGGGATGGATCTGGTTGTTCCCAGACTCTATCTTCACCGAGTTCTGTTGTTTGTGGCTGGGCTACCCCACCAATCAATTACCATGTTGTAGCTACTGTAATGACTTCCTGTCCACTCAGATCCCTCTTATTCCTTGAAGATAACTCTTTTTGTTATTTGTTTGAAAGAGCAAAGATCCTAGGTGAGTTTCTCAGCTCCTGAAAATGACTGTCAGCCATCCTTCTCCTGTTTTCTTTTCCCCAGTAGAGGTTTCTGTTCTATTTCAAAATGAGCCCTTCACCTGAGAGTCAGTGTGAAAGCCATACAAACCCTAGGCATGAATCTCAGCTCTTTTACTAGTAGCTACAAACCTAATGTACCAAGTGGAAATCATTTTGCCTATTGCAGAGGAATGGCATAAGGTCTCTTGAAATGTGCCTATGACATAAAACATTTTTGAAAAACAAGGGTTTCTGTTCTATTTCAAAATGAGCCCTTCACCTGAGAGTCAGTGTGAAAGCCATACAAACCCTAGGCATGAATCTCAGCTCTTTTACTAGTAGCTACAAACCTAATGTACCAAGTGGAAATCATTTTGCCTATTGCAGAGGAATGGCATAAGGTCTCTTGAAATGTGCCTATGACATAAAACATTTTTGAAAAACAAGTTTACCTCTTGCCAAGTGGAAATCATTTTGCCTATTGCATAGGAATGGCATAAGGATCCCTTGAAATGCTCCTATGACATAAAACATTTTTGAAAAACAAGTTTACCTCTTTTCTTTGAGTGTCTCCAATCCCATCTCATCCCATCCCAATTGCAATCTATTTTAAGATGCACAGTGACTCACAGTTGTTGATATTTGTTGCGTGGTGTATATACACACACATTCAGAAATAATGCTAAGTCTTAAGACTTTTTCATAGCTTTGGTCTTATTCCAAACTATTACAGACACAAAACAAATTTCCAATGGTGGCAAAAATTTTAAGACTTTACTCTTAAAATAGCCCAGAAGTAGTGGTGATGGGATATTAGTAATTTTTATTTTCAGTTTTATAATACAATATATTGTTTGAACGAAATTTCAAAGATAATATATTACTTTATAATCATAAAAGGTAATATTTACTGTGAAAATAAGGTGATTTTAAGTTCTAAATACTTTTCAGAACAATAGAAGCAAAAACAAGACTTCACGAGAAGAGGGCCTTAGCATTCGTATGACATACCTGGAAAGTTCTCGAGTGGTAAGAACGGATCGGAATAGAGGCCACTGCACACCATAATCCCATCAAAGATGTAGGATTCCTGCTTCCCTTCAGCCTCAACCACCACATCCCACTGTCCCGTGCAGGAAAAGTCAGAGCGCTTCCTCACACTGCATACCTTTGACTGGGAACAACACAAACTCAGAGCCGTGCCACTCTTCCCAGTTGCCCTCCTTTCCAAGAACTCTTGGCCTTAATGAATGAGGTTGCCTGTCCTACTCTTCAGAATTTCATAAAGTAGTTAGTTCAGAACTTATTTCCCCTTCTGGGCCAGTTGATGGCATGGCAGTAATACCATGCTCCCTGATGCTGGACCCACTTGGGAAACTCTCAGGTTCATGTTGTGGGACCTCTGCGTGGAGTGAGCACACACACACTGATGATCTGGGCTGGCTGAGATGGGGCTGGATCGTGTCATGTGGAGCCTGTTGGGAATTTTCTCTCTTTCATGTAATTATATATCTATTTGTAAACAAGTAGAATAGGTTATATTGAATCACTAGAACAGTCATGATGTGTTTTTCTATGCAAAAATGCATCATGACTCTTCTGACAACCCATAGTAAAGAATGTTAGTGATTAATACATATTTCCACACAAGACACTAATAGAGTGTATTTCACATATGAATAGCATAATATGCTAATAAATGCTGGAGATAAAGTATGAGTTTATTTTGGTCCCAAATTATTTTTCAAAATTCACGAAGTTTTCCCATAAACTGTTTGAAGTTTACATCATTGATTTGATTATTTCATTGTGCATACATGCTTTGAAAAATTACACTATTCCCCACAAAGATATATAATGATTATACGTGAGTCAGAAATTACAATAAGTATTAAAAAAGGAAAATATAACTAAATAAACTTTTAAAAAAATATTTCTTGCCCAATGCCTCTTTAAATAAAGCCATTGTTTGGTTTATTCCACCTGGGATTCTGGCTGTAGTCAGTGAGGAGTCTACACTAACTGTCCATGGTGCTTTAGCAACTCTACTACACTTTTTTTCTTAAAGGAAGTTTGGAGACATACCCTTGCTATCATCACTTGGTATGGTATGAGGGGACTTCAAAGAGTTTGTGGAAAAATGGAATTAAAGTACAAATTTATTTTGGTGCAAAGGTCTTCTTTTTAGTTCATGCATGGTTTTCCCATAAGCTTTTTGAAGAGCTTTCCTATACGGTGAAGCCCATAGTGTTAAACCACCCAGAGACTGGACACCTTGCTCCTGCACTCTGGCCCTGCCTCTCCACTCTACTAAGAGGAGACCACCTGCACCAGAGCGAGGTCTCCACCCACTCACCAGAAACCGGATGTGCTTCATAAGGTGAAAGTGTTGGACGTACATCCTGAGGTACTCCATGATTTTGGAGTTGTGCAAGTAGTTGGGAAGGTGGTCAGGGAAAGGGAAGTCACTGTAGGCCGTCATCTCCTTTGACGTGTTGCTGGTGGCAGATTTGTAGATACTTGGCCTGCTGCCTTCAGCCTTCTCCTACCAAGAGAGGAAAACACCGCCTCTCAGAAGAGTAACAGTGTACAAATAAATCTCTTTGTATTACCAGGCTCCTGGCCTGAATTCTTTCAATGAAAGTTGATTTTCTCTTATCTTCACTAAGAGATAAAATACCTTGTGGTAGATAGCTTTAAAACATTAAAAAGAAAAAATTGTTGGGAAGTGAACAAAAGGCTATGAAGAGAAGATCAAGAGAATTTGAAATGAAAAGCGTAGTGGAGCAAACATAAAATGTAGAGCACAAAACAAGCAGAGGAGGATACGGGCATCTCTCTGCCCACAGAGATTGATGGGCCTTTGAGTTCTGAACTGAGAGACCAGGCCGGAATGTCATGGAAAAAGGAAATTCCAAGAAGGCCTGGATTATTTGTAGAGGCTGATAGAAAAAGACAGGGATCATAATTATGTTAAACTTCATTAAAAAGAAAAAACACATTGACAGAAGGTACGTGTGCTAGCCAGAGAGAGAGAGACAGAGAAAGAGAGAGTGTTGGAAAGCACTCTCCAGTGGGGTATGGTCATACTGCAGTCCCTTCTCCCTTTCTCGACCTGTCAGGATCATGGGCACACATGCACACTTGCCTGGGATGCTTGTCAAGCCTGAGGCCGGAAGAGAATAGCATAATTTGCCATGGGGGATCCAGACCCCTTAACCACTAGGCCATATGTTCTTCGCCACTTTTTTTTAATTTACATTTTTTTTAATACATTCAATCACATTATTTAGCTTACAAGGTGATCATTTCAATATATGAACATTTCTCCCCGGTCGAGTTGATCAAAATATAACGACACTACCTCCCTGTCTCAACAATGCTGTCTCCGTATCCCTCCTCCAAATGTTCTTCCCCAGGCCCCTCTCCTCCACACACACCACATCTGGCATTCACATCCGCCTCTTGTGTTTGCTTGTCAGAGAGTGAGCAAGAGAGAAAGTGAGTCTCCCCTTCCTCCATGGGGAACGGTCACGCTTCAGTTCCTTCTGCGTTTCTCGCTACTTTCAGAATTTGGAGCATGCATGTGCATGTTCCTGGCATGCTTTGCAAGTCAGCAGGTCCAGGTTGGCCATGGGGGATCCAGCTGCCTTAATCACCAGGCTAGGGGCTCCCCTTCCTTCCCTTTTAATTGGTTTTTCTAACTATAAGGGAGCATACTTATTAGAATCTTATGGAAAGTTATAGTAAGACATATCGTTTGTGATCACCACTTTAAATCTTGTAATGTCTACCTTTCTGTTCTCAGCCTCTCGATCTTTCAGGATCTCTCCCTATATATTATCTATTTATCTGTACACATACAAATAGGTGCATAGTGGTTCAGCACTTTACAGTGCTTGGTAGTTTTAGGTTTTTTCACACACATTACCTAACTCAATCCTGTTAAACACGTTATCTTCATTTTCCAAGTTACAGTAGGAGTCCACATGACATACTGGGTTGTGGGGAAAGTCTCATGGAACATTTTTGCACAGAAAAACAGAAAAATACATCACGACTTTCTTGCTTTCTGTCTCTCCATCACTCTGGCAAGCTCAAATATCTTATAGCAAAAATCTCGCTTAAAAAAAAAAAAGACTAGCTATCTAAATAATTAAGGTGAAAGAAAAACACACCACCATTGAAAATGTGCTATTTTTACCTAAAAAGTTTTATTAAAAACCCAAACACATTATTTTAATATATATACACATAAAACATGATTTTGGGGGGGTCTTAATATTTTTCTGTATCTTTTTTTTTTGCTATAGGGTGCGTGCGCTCGCCAGACAGACAGAGAGACATAGAGACAGAAAGCGAGAAATCACCCCCCAGAGGGGATGGTCACGCTGCAATCCCTTCTCTTCCATTCTCCTCTCGGGATCTTGGGCACGCATGCACATGTGCCCGGTGTGAGTTTTAAGCCACTGGGTCTGGGATGTGAACCACGGTCGACTACGTGGGAGTCCAGCGACATAGCCATTACGCTAACTGCTGGTTCCCATATTTTTCTGTATCTTGTGTGTAGTATTAGTGAAGTAAAGGGTCAGTAATGTGTGTATTTAAATATTCTAAACTTAAAACCACAGATTTTGGAGTCTAATTTCTGCTAAACCCTTATACCAGCTTAAGAACAGATCAAAGCACGTGTTTTCTTCTATGTAAAGAGCATCGTGGTCAATAAAAGCCATTATATTGTTACACTCAGATTCAAAAGTACTCTTTTTTTTTTTTTGAGAGGTTTTTGCTATAGGGCGCGTGTGCTCGCCAAACAGACAGAGAGAGACAGAGAGATAGAAAGCGAGAAATCACCCCCCAGGGGGGATGGCCACGCCGCAATCCCTTCTCCTCCATTCTCCTCTCGGGATCTTGGGCACGCATGCACATGTGCCCGGTGTGAGTTTTAAGCCACCGGGTCTGGGATGTGAACCACGGTCGACTACGTGGGAGTCCAGCGACATAGCCATTACGCTAACTGCTGGTTCCCAAAAGTACTCTTCTTGATAAAAAAAAAGATGGAGAATAAAGTCACAACCAACTACCTTAAGAGATCAAGTGGGATAATATTGAGAAGGAAAAGCTGGGAGCAAAAGAGAGAAATCACAGAAGCTAGGGGCAAGTGTTATTTTGTTAAAAATTATTTAATTTTATGCATTATTATGATTATTATTTGCTAGAGGGCATGTGTGCTCACCAGAGAGAGAGAGCGAAAGCAAGAAAGCAAGCTGACCAGGTTCGAGGTGGTTGGCCATGGGGGAGTCCAGCACCTGAACCACCATGCCACCTGCTGGCCCTGGCACAAGTGTTTTGCAAAGGAGTTGAGCCTCTGAAAAGATGACCAGCACTTTTTATACGTGACAGCTTAAAATAGGAGTATCCCTAAAGAAATCAGATGATGTGGTGCGGTACTTGATGTGGTCCAGGAGACATATCATTACTGCATGACTTGGAAAAGGAGCCTGATGCTAAATCATTTTTCCAAGTCTATTTCTTCAGCTATAAGGAAGTCCTTGCCTGGGGAACCAGCAGTTAGCGTAATGGCTATGTCGCTGGACTCCCACATAGTCGACCACGGTTCGCGTCCCGGACCCGGTGGCTTAGAACTCACGCCGGGCACGTGTGCGTGCATGCCCAAGATGCCGAGAGGAGAATGGAGGAGAAGGGATTGCAGCGTGACCATCCCCCTGGGGGGCGATTTCTCGCTTTCTGTCTCTATGTCTCTCTCTGTCTGACTGGCGAGCGCATGCGCCCTATAGCAAAAACCTCTCCAAAAAAAAAAAAAAAAAGAAGTCCTTGCCTGAGGTGCTGTGAGGACTAAATAAGTCACATAAATACCTTAAAAACGGTACATGGAGAGCAACAATTTCATGCCAAGTGGCAGGAAATAATGATATGCGGATTACGGTGTTCGGACGTCACGGAGGAGTTCGACACGCTTTCCTGGAGATGTTTCTGTATTGGTCGGGGTGAACTGGGAACCTGGAAACTATACTCAGTGTGAAACAGGAGATATAATTCAGGGAACTGGGTATACAGAGAATGAAAGACATGGAAAGCCAGAGAACTGTTGGAGAGCTTAGCAAATCAGCATGCCACATGGAGCCACATGGGAGGCCTGGGTCAAATCCTGGGTCAATTTGAACGTATTCACACCCGTGATTCCAGCTGTCTGGGAGGCCGTGGAGAGGATAGGTGTGGTGAGACTCTGTCACCGGTATCTTTCTTTCTCTATAAATCTCAATTAATAGATAAATATTACAATTATTATTATCATTGTTACGCTGGTACTGTATTTGTGTTGCAGGCCTCGCATCCCTGCTTCCCGTTTGTGGGAGAAACATGTCCACACGTGGGAGCTGAGACCGTCCAGACTCACCTCGTATCTCCACAGCCCTCCAATGTCATTGCTCCCTTCAAAGCAGATGGGCTCCAGCCCCTCTTCCAGGCAGCTCTTGATGGCTCCCAGCCCGCTGACCCCAGCACCAATCACTGCGATCCTTTTCCCTGGCATTGTTTCTGGAATCAGGAGACACTAAGATCAAACCCGATCTGTACGGCCATGTTTATTCTCTATCATCTGGGAGTATTCGGTTTTCTTCCCTGAAATTGCTGGTTAATGCATTTAAGGACTGTCTTGGTCAAAGCCGTCATGCCTTTTGAAGGCTCTTACAGTGACAGAAAATCCTACCTCACTTGATGATTTTTTGTTTCCACGTATAAATTATATTGTTTGGACTCCCAAAATGTTCCTGGGCATGCAACTTCATTTGTATTTCTTTTATCATCCTTCTCTGCACTTGCCACACACAGCCCCTGAGAAACCTCTCCACACACAGACTTTGTCTAAGTGGACTTGTAACACCTTCTGCCACTCCTGCCTGCTCTTTGAAACACTCATGTTGGATAGTTTTGCACAGTTTAGGCCAGAACATCCCTACTTTAGCCTCACGATAGAGCTTAAAGAGGGAGCGGGGTAAGAAACCCGACAGCACCTCTCATCCCGGAAGCACCACTCAACGAGCAGAGCGGGCTCCCAGTGTCCCTAGAAGGCAGTGCAGCTGCCGCCGTCCTGGAGGTGAACATTCTGCTATTCGTTCATTTAATACACGCCTCATGTGCCAGACTCCCTTCAGCAAGGACAGGTAGAGCCCTGGACAAATCAGATACGGTTCCTTAAAAAGACCCTAGAGGAGCAGGGAAGACTGGACAAAGGCGTAGACATGTAGTAAGTGGGATGAGAACACGCACGGCCGAGAAAGCCAGACGGGAGGGAATTATTTTAGGTGACATGGGCAGCAAAGGGCTCACTGAAGACGTCTCAGCAGGA
>NW_006159530.1:6073570-6074648 GCF_000334495.1 Tupaia belangeri chinensis | reverse complement strand
GAGACAGGTCCCCGCCGGAGCTTGTGGAAGAGCAATACACCGTGGTGAGTGGACGCCAGGAGGATTTAGTGATAAGCGGGGAAGTCGGAGAGGCAGGACGAGCCAGCAGCCCCAGAATCAGATCGAGCAGGGCACTTCTTCAAAAACTGCAGCAGAGGCAGTCCACAGCCGTGCAGCCAGCAGGTCTCCGGGAATGCCCTCCCTGCGTGTCTCTGAGGGCCTGCTCCCCTCCTGACCCTCTGCTCTACAGGGACGCTCGCCCCCTCCCACTCGCCAACACGAGGTCATCCATCCTCCTTAAGATCCAGCCCCTTCATTTACAGCTTGTGATTGCCTCGTTTATCTTCAGAGGCGGCAGACGGAATTCTCTACTGCATTTTAACAGGTTTATGTTAGAGAGGATTACAGCAGGTATTAAAATATGAGGCTTTTTTTGACCTAAGAGCAAATAATCCCTCCTGCCCACGGGATAATGCAGAGGGCTCCTAAGTACTTAGCAGTGTTGTCATTTCAGCCAGGGCCCTGGGCGACACAGCAGCAGAGTAAGCCCAAATTGAGAAGGAAAAACAATCACAGAAATACTGTGGGTAGAGAATCTATCGTTTATGAATTTGAAAAGCAGATCCATGCACTCAAAGCAATATCCATCCGGGTATACATGTTTGTTAGGAAACCCAGTTTTCAAATATCAAAAATGTTTACTCCAATGCTGTCTTTAGAGTATTTGAATTCCTTGACCATTGAAGTACGGAAGCTACTCACACATGCAATTCACATGTAGTGTCCTGTAAGCGTACCCTCATCCTTATCCTCTCTGGGTCCCACAGCAGCTCTCCTTAAACCCTAGTTCAGACCAACGGCCTGGTTTATCCCCTCATCTGGAGCAGTGGCCAAATCCCTCTTTCCACCTTAGCGGACTCTTCCTAACCTGTCTTCTGGCCCGGCAGAAATGCTGGTGAATTGGTTCTTTGATGAATTCTTTTTTTTTCCCCTTCCTGTGAATAGTCCATACCAACTACTTAGCCTTTGTCTTTCGATTGAGTATACAAAGCACAAGGATATTCTTTTAATAAGACAG
>NW_006159530.1:6072867-6073309 GCF_000334495.1 Tupaia belangeri chinensis | reverse complement strand
CTGCTATTCGTTCATTTAATACACGCCTCATGTGCAAGACTCCCTTCAGCAAGGACAGGTCGAGCCCTGGACAAATCAGATACGGTTCCTTAAAAAGACCCTAGAGGAGTAGGGAAGACTGGACAAATGCGTAGACATGTAGTAAGTGGGATGAGAACACGGACGGCCGAGAAAGCCAGACGGGAGGGAATTATTTTAGGTGACGTGGGCCAGCTGTGGGAACCCGAAGGAGAATCCCAGAGACAGGTACCCGCCGGAGCTTGTGGAAGAGCAATACACCGTGGTGAGTGGACGCGAGGAGGATTTAGTGATAAGCGGGGAAGTCGGAGAGGCAGGACGAGCCAGCAGCCCCAGAATCAGATCGAGCAGGGCACTTCTTCAAAAACTGCAGCAGAGGCAGTCCACAGCCGTGAGGCCAGCAGGGCTCCGGGAATGCCCTCCC
>NW_006159530.1:6059925-6072779 GCF_000334495.1 Tupaia belangeri chinensis | reverse complement strand
AGGTCATCCCTCCTCCTTAATATCCAGCCCCTGCATTTACAGCTTGTGATTGCCTCGTTTATCTTCAGAGGCAGCAGACGGAATTCTCTACTGCATTTTAACAGGTTTATGTTATAGAGGATTACAGCAGGTATTAAAATATGAGGCTTTTTTTTGACCTAGAGGCCCTTAGTAAGTTTTTTCCTTGAAAGCATTTTTGCATAGCCCAAACTGCTGATGTGTCGCTACTACTTGCAAATGTAACCAGAGGCTAAGAAGCCAGGGCTTTACTGAATACAAGAGCAAATAATCCCTCCTGCCCACGGGATAATGCAGAGGTCTCCTAAGTACTTAGCAGTGTTGTCATTTCAGCCAGGGCCCTGGGCGACACAGCAGCAGAGTAAGCCCAAATTGAGAAGGAAAAACAATCACAGAAATACTGTGGGTAGAGAATCTATCGTTTATGAATTTGAAAAGCAGATCCATGCACTCAAAGCAATATCCATCCGGGTATACATGTTTGTTAGGAAACCCAGTTTTCAAATATCAAAAATGTTTACTCCAATGCTGTCTTTAGAGTATTTGAATTCCTTGACCATTGAAGTACGGAAGCTACTCACACATGCAATTCACATGTAGTGTCCTGTAAGCGTACCCTCATCCTTATCCTCTCTGGGTCCCACAGCAGCTCTCCTTAAACCCTAGTTCAGACCAACGGCCTGGTTTATCCCCTCATCTGGAGCAGTGGCCAAATCCCTCTTTCCACCTTAGCGGACTCTTCCTAACCTGTCTTCTGGCCCGGCAGAAAAGTTGGTGAATTGGTTCTTTGATGAATTCTTTTTTTTTCCCCTTCCTGTGAATAGTCCATACCAACTACTTAGCCTTTGTCTTTCGAAAATGCTGGCGAATTGGTTCTTTGATGAATTTTTTTTTCCCCTTCCTGTGAATAGTCCATACCAACTACTTAGCCTTTGTCTTTCGATTGAGTATACAAAGCACAAGGATATTCTTTTAATAAGACAGTGACACAGCATAAAATAAAAACTTAAAAATTCCATTAAGCCCCAGAGTCTTCAAGGAAGTAAAGGTCACAGAACTAACCTGTATAAGAAGAAAAAGATCGGATCTGCTGTAGCAGACGCCAGGTACTGGCGTAGAGAGGCTGCAGCGCCCTCGCCACGGAGCGACAGTACTCGCTCCTTTGCTGTTTCTCGTGTCCAGGTGGCCCACCGGTTGAGTTTTATGTGATGGCTCATTTGCAAAAACTCCTCCCTGTGCCTCTTCCCTCTCCACTTGGCTTTTTAAGTTGGGGTTTAGGTAAAGAGACTGGCGTGTTGTCAAATTTTTCCAAACATGGTAATTGTGTTGATTTCACAAAGTCTAATTAAATCAGTTATGAAGAAGCCCAGAAGGAACTTCATTAGACAGTATACAGATCCGGAATTGATCCATAATGAAACTGAAAATACGTGAACTTGTCAGCTCCTGGGTTAAAAAAAAAAAAAGCCACGTAAATGTATGTCAATGATAAAGCACTCTTACCAATGCCGCCATAGGGACTAGGAGAGATGGACCACAAAAGCACCCTTGTACGGAACTTTTTGCATATTTCTAACTATTTCTTTATGGTAATTCCTCCAACTGCAATGACTGAGTAAAAAAGCATTTGAGGTTCAATTTCTCAGATCTTTGATATGTCATTTCCTGGAATGGTTAAGTCAATTTTCATTATACTAAACAAATATTTGAAGATAGTTTTCCCCTTCATATTAGCATACTTTAGTTTGTGTTAGCAGATGTTAGTAAATATTCCATTTTCTTGTTAAGTTACATTTCTTTGAATCCCAGTGAGAAAAAATACTGTTAATATATTTTCAGTCCAATCGTATTTCTTTGTTTTTGAATTTGATGAATATCATTCCTATATTCTTTCTACTGTTTTTGTTGTTTAAAGAACTCTTTTCATATTATAAAGAGAAACCATTTTCCCTCTCACATATTTTTTGAAGATGTTCTCCCATTTTAACTTTAGTTTTTAAACATTATCCAGTTTTTCTTTTCATTTTAAAAAGTAAAATCTTTTTTTTTTAGTTGCTAGTTATTGTATTATGGTCATGGTTTTCTCTACCTCAAGATTTTAACATTATTCATCAGTATTAGTTATATTTCTTATGGTTTTATGTATTCACTTAACTCTGAAGCTTTCAGAATTCTACTTAAATATGGTGCAAAGTATTAATAATACTCTAACATGATCCTTTTTCCCTATTTTCTTTAAAGTTGCCAGAGAATGTGTGCATTTGCCAGGGAGAAATAGAAAGGGAGTAACCCCCAATGACGTGTGGTTATGCCACAATCCCTTCTCCATTTCTCCATCCTGTTGGAATTTGGGGCACACACACACACAAGCACCTATTGTGTATTTCAAGCCACTGGTGCAGGGATTTGAACTGAGGTTGGCCATGTGGGATCTGGCTCCCTTAGCAACTAGGCTATGAGGCTGGCCCTATGATATTTTTGTTCAATAGAACACCATGGGTCTCTGCTTATTTCGTGAATAGACTATCTTTCCCCGAGTATAGTGGGAAAATGCTACCTTGCAGTATTCTCCATACTTAAGTGTTTGGTCCTAATGTGGATCTCTGTCTTCTGCTCCACTAGTGCTTTTTACATTGAGATAGCAAAACCCACTATTTAATCATTGTTACTTTAAAAATATTTTGACATTTCCCTGTGTAACATAATGATTACTCTTCTTTTTAAATATTTTCTTGACTTTTCTGCCAAGTTTATTCTTCTAGATCAAATTAAGAGTGACTTTTTTAGGGCTAGCAGGTGGCATGTGGTTAGAGTGCTGGACTCTCACATGGCTCACTACAGTTTAAGTCCCAGACCTGGGGACTTGGTTTCTTACTTTCTCTCTCTCTCTCTCTCTCTGGTGAGCACATGTGCCCTAAAGTAAGTTTTTAAAAATAATAAATTTAATAGATAATAATAAAAAAGTGACTTTCACAGTCTAAGAAATAAAAATTTATTTATCATCTATGGGATAATTGGAATCTTATAAAGATTCCATGGAATTTCCGCATTATTGTACTTCATGGTAAAAATTTTCTTCACTTGGGCTCATAATTTTTAGTGTTGATTTCCAGTCACATATCTTATTGTTATTAGCAATATTAATTTTTTCGCTATATTTTAAACTTATTGCGGGTGTATTAGATAGTTAATAGCTATATATATATTATCTACTTATACGTCCATCTCTCAGTATTCCTGGGGGATTGGTTCTAGGATTCCTAGTCGATATGAAAATCTCAGATGCTCAAGTCCCTTATGTAAAGGGTGCAGTATTTTTATATAACCTACACATATCCTCCCTTATACTATAAATCATCTAGATTACTTATAAGTACTCTTAGTATTGTATGTAAGTGAAAAGGAAAATACATAGGTAAGTTTCCTCCGCATCTCTCTTCTTTCATTTCACAACAGTTGGCATGGCCTGACTGCTTCCACTGTGGGCTGAATCCCCACATCTGAAACCCACAAATACTGAGGGCCAACTGTGTATTACATAGTGTGTGTGTGTGTGTGTGTGTGTAGTGCTTTTAGTAGTTTGTACACATGTACATAATTTCAGTTATTTGCTAAATATTTCATGGGATCTCCTATAAGTTTAAGAATTAAAACCTCAAAGTCATACGTAATTTAGTTTATGCCTTTTTGATAAATATTCTGAACACTTCCCTCTTGTTTGCTGAGTTGTCTAGAATTTTCAGAACATTTCCAACAGAGAGGTTGCTGAACATATTCTCTTGTTGAGTATGATATTGGTCCTTGGTCTGAGGAACATACTATATATCATATTAAGAAAATATGCTTGAATCAGCTCAGATATCCCATAGCTAGTGATGAAGGGAGATGAATCCCACAAGGCCAACTGTGGTTTGAATCGTGTCCACAGCAGCTTGAAAAACATACCTGGTGTGTGTGCATGCATGTCCCAAATCTCCACAGGATGGAGAAATGGAGCAGGGATTGCAGCAAGACCATGCTCCATTGGAGGGTGCTTTCTTCCTCTCTGTTTTTCTCTCCCTCTGGCAAGCACATGAGCCCTCTTGCACTTAAAAAATTAAGAAAATATCTTCTCTTCCTAAACAGTCGTGTGTGTGTGTGTGTGTGTGTGTGTGTGTGTGTGTGTTTAATAAGGAAAGAGCATTGATTTCATTGACTGCGTTCTTGGAATCTATTAAGATAATCAATCACATACCTTATTTGATCTGTTGCTTTGAGGATTATATTAGTAGATTTCCCATTTGAATTAGTATTTCTGCATTAAGTCTTACTTCTCTGTTAAATCTTACTTAGTCATAATATGTTAGTATTTTTTTGAAGTTGGATTTTATTTATTTATTTTTATACAGAGATTTTTGTGATAGGGTACATGTGCTCACCAGAGTGACAGGAAGACAGAAAGTGAGAAGTCACCCTCCAGAGGGGATGGACACACTGTCATCCCTTCTCCTCCATTTGCCTCTCTGGATTTTGGGCACATGCACATGCGCCTGGCATGAGTTTTAAGCCACCAGGTCTGGGACATGAATCATGGTCGACTATGTGGGCGTCCAGCAATGTAACCATTACACCATCTGCTAGTCCCATGGATTTTACTCCTTAGAATCATTTATCAAGTCTATAATTTTTAGTTTATCAGTTCATTAATTTCTACTTCTGTTTTTGTTTTTCTTTTATGTTTTCCTTAGGATGGATTTCTTGTTTTCTAACTTTCTGAATTTTTAAATATTATTTATTTATTTTATTAGTCTTTACTTATTTTTTATGATTATAAATGTTATTCTACTTACTAATCTGGCCAAGTCTTATCTTAGGGCTTTTTACATATGTTTGTTTAATCTACAGAGGACAGGTGTCCTTGCTAGAGAGACAAGAGAGAAAGAGAAAGAGATAAAGCATCCCCCATGGGGGGATGATCATCTTACAATCCTTTCTCTTCTATTTCTCTTTCCTTTTGGGATTTTGGGCATGCATGCACACATACCTGGCATGTTTCTCAAGGTGCTAGACTGGGATTTGAATGGGATAGCTGGCTGTATGGAATCTGGCCTCCTTAACCACAATGCCACTGGCTGGTCCCTCATCTTAAATTTTTAAGATTTAAGATGCTTTTTGTTTTCTAAATTCTTTTTCATTACAATTTAATTTTTTTTCCTTTTTCTTGAATTAATTGACATCTTTTTAAATTTTTTTGTTTTATTCTGCTTTATTTTTTTAATTTAAAAAAATGTGTATTTATTTATTTCATGAGTGAGAGAAATAAAGGCAGGGAGACAGGAATCCCCAGTAAGGTCTTGAAGTCACGACTCATCCCCCGTCTTTAGCCAGCCCCAGATCACTGGCACGCACATGCTCAGTGTACTCAGGGGAGTCTCTGAACTTTAACTAGAAACCTTCCCAAGTGGTCACGCCTCACAAGGCATTGACTTTCATCTCTGTACCACTGTCTGTCCCTGCTCTTAGTATTTGGTTGTGCTTCTGTAATTATAAAAATATTGCCCAATATGGCTGATTTTAATTTACTCACATTTACTGAGTGTGTGTGTGTGTGTGTGTGTGTGTGTGAATTTTGGAAAGGAAGGTAGTTTTCCTAGGGCATAGAATTCAGTATATATTTATTCTTTTCAGTGTCCTTATTTAATTTTCTATTATCTGTTAAGAAATAAGATACTTATGGGTTATGTTAACACTTTTTAAAAAATCAGTTTCTGTTTCTGTTTTTTTTCTTTTACTTTATGTCAAGTTCTTTTACACATTCAAATATATTATTTAGCTTGCAAAGTGAATATTACAACATGTGGACATTTCTCCTCAGTCCAGTTGATAATACTATCTTCAACAGATAATACCCCTTTCTTTGTCCCATTAATGCTATGCCTCTCTATCTTTCTCCTTAATGTCCTTCCTCAGACTTTATTCCTTCACCCACCCTCTTCCCACCCTATGTCTGGTATTCACAACCATTTACTGTGTTTCTATATCTTTTAGTCATTCAGTTTTGGGTATAGAGTGCGGACACTCAATATATATTAAATGGAGACATACAATGTCTCTCCTTCATAGCCTGGCTTGCTTCAATCAACAGTAAATCTTCCATATTGATCCACTTTCTGTCAAAAGCCAGGGTCTTGTTGTTTTTTATAGCTGAGTAGTATTCAATAGAGTATTTGTGCCTCAGTTTTTTCAATCCATTCACCTGTTCATGGGGATTTGGGTTGGTTCCATGTCTTAGCAATCATGAATAATGCTGCAATAAATATCAATATATGAGCACTTTTCCTATTAAGAATTCTTCTGTCCTTTGGGTAGATACCAAGGAGTGGGGTTGTTGGATCAGATGGAAATTCTATTTGTAGATTTTTGAGGAATTTCCAAATTGTTCTCTACAGTGGTTGGACCAATTTACATTCCCACCAGAAGTGTAAGAGATTTCCCCTTTCACCACACTTCCACCAGCACTTACCATTTTCTGTTTTTTTAATCTTAGCCATTCTAAATATGTTTTTAATTTCAATTAGATTTAGTCTCATGTATGTTGATTCCATTACTCAATACCCAATTCTGATACATCTCCACTGTGAATTAAATTCTTCACTAATATAATGTGTGTTGCAGACAGAAACCAGCCCAGGCCAGAGAGATAAGCCAGAAGGGAAAAATGAAGGAGGTAGTTGAAAGCAACCCCATTCTGGGACAGAAAGCCACAGGAACTGCATGGTCAACCGGATGGAGCTCCAAGCATGAGCTGTGTCTCAAGATGTTGGGCGACATTCCACAAGCCAAGGTCTTGCTAAATACTAAGTATTAATCTTGTACCAGGAATACAACCTACAAAGAATGTCATGAATATTGATGTGTATCGTACACTGTTCTCTATAGCTAAACTCACCCACTGCTTATCTGATTTAATTTGGAATAAACAGGCTCTGCTCTGGCGCAGTTTCGTTTCTGCTCCAAGAGAGCTTTATGCCCCTGGTTACAACCTTTTCCTCGTCTCATTGCTCAGTCCTTTGTGACACCCTACCTTCAAGCCCTGAGTTTCTCACAAATGTGTATAATTTTTTTTTTCTTTTTATGGACAGGTTTTTGCTATAGGGCACGTGTGCTCACCAGAAAGACAGAGACAGAGAGACGGAAAGTGAGAAATCACCCCCCCCAGGGGGGATGGCCACGCTGCAATCCCTTCTCCTCCATTCTCCTCTCGGGATCTTGGGCACACATGCACACGCGCCTGGAGTGAGTTTTAAGCCACCGGGTCCGGGACTCGAACTATGGTCGACTACATGGGAGTCCAGCGACATAGCTATTACACCAACTGCTGGTCCCAATGAGCTATACTTTTTTTTTATACTTTTTGTATACATTCTACTTTATTTTCTTTTGAAATTAATCTTGTTTATGTTATGTTTGTTCATATGTTTTGCCCAAGTCTTTATGCGCACCTCCCCTGAGTCCTTTCTACTGTAGCATATTTCCTGCAAACAATACATAGCTGGATTTTTGTTGTTGTTGCTTTGGGCTAACCCTGTAACCTAGTGTTTAAGAGAAGGGAATGCCACATGGTGACCACAATTCAAGTCCTGGCCCAGGTGGCTTGAAAAACTTGCTGAGTGCATGTGCATGCAAGCCCCAAATCCTGACAGGATGGTGAGATGGGGGAGAAGGGACCGTGGTGTGCCCATGCCCCACTGGGGAGTGCTTTGTCCTTTTCCCTTTCTATTTCTGTCTCTCTGGTTCTCTTTGGCAAGCACATGAACCCTCTGGGGGAAAAATAGAAAAAAAAAAGGATGTTGCCCTTAAATATCTCAAAAGCAAAGAAAAAATTACGTTCTATAATTGTCTATTGACCACCCCAGCTGGCCATAATGAGTCTCTTAGCACAATTGCTCTTCTTTGCATTTTTTTCTCCCTGTAAATTCCTCCATTCCAAGGGCTGTTTTCCAATCCTGCCTCACGCAACAAAGCCAAGAAGCTGCCAACCCCCATCTCTTGCCTCTTCCCCTGGGCAGACGCTCTGTGGCATTCCACTGGCAGTGGGGACAAAGATACGGGAGTGGCCTGCTTATCCCTGAATAATACTACCACCCTATGAATTGAAGCTATGGGGGAACGAAACCCCTCTTTTCTTGGCTTACCCTTTCTGACATGACATCTCTGCCCTGTGAGCAGAAGGTGGGAAGGGGATGATCAGGGGCCGATGTTCTTGGCTTCCTGCACTTTGGGTAGTGCCTCCACCTGTGAGAGCTGGGCAGGGGAAGAGACTGCTCGTTTTCTCGGCTCTGCCACAGCAGAAAGCCGGGGACAGGGGGAAGAGATGAGAGGTGCCAATGGCCTGTCCTTCCTAAGGCGAAATCCCAGCCAGACAGCTGGGAGCTTGAGGAAGAAGGCGCTTGGTTATACATATCCAGAGTAGTGTTCACAAAACCCAGCTCAGGGTACGGGGGAAACAGGCTTTGAGAATCTTGGCTGTTCTTATCAAGTTTAGCAAGTTCTCTTGAATAAAGTCTTACGGATTTGCGATATGAACTTGAGTCAATGTTCAGAGACTTTAAATAATTAAGTCATATTATTTTCACCAGTAAAACTGTTTCACTGAGGAGAGAATTTGCTGGACCTTTTAACACAACCTTTCTGGAAGTCCTACCCAACTATCTTAACCATTTTATTCTGTAGGTTTAGGTTTTTCTTTACCTCAGAACATTCTATTTTGTTACCTAATTGGTAATTCTTTCTTTTCTGTTTCTTTTTTTTTTTTAGAGAGATTTTCACTGTAGGGCGCGTGCGCTCGCCAGACAGATAGAGAGAGACATAGAGACAGAAAGCGAGAAATCACCTCCAGGGGGGATGGTCATGCCGCAAGCCCTTCTCCTCCATTCTCCTCTCGGGATCTTGGGCACGCACGCACACGTGCCCGGCGTGAGTTTTAAGCCGCCGGGTCCGGGACACGAACCACGGTCAACTACATAGGAGTCCAGCGACATAGCCATTACGCTAACTGCTGGTTCCCTCTTTTCTGTTTCTTTTTTTTTTTTAGAGAGATTTTCACTGTAGGGCGCGTGCGCTCGCCAGACAGATAGAGAGAGACATAGAGACAGAAAGCGAGAAATCACCTCCAGGGGGGATGGTCATGCCGCAAGCCCTTCTCCTCCATTCTCCTCTCGGGATCTTGGGCACGCACGCACACGTGCCCGGCGTGAGTTTTAAGCCGCCGGGTCCGGGACACGAACCACGGTCAACTACATAGGAGTCCAGCGACATAGCCATTACGCTAACTGCTGGTTCCCTCTTTTCTGTTTCTTTTTTTTTTTTAGAGAGATTTTCACTGTAGGGCGCGTGCGCTCGCCAGACAGATAGAGAGAGACATAGAGACAGAAAGCGAGAAATCACCTCCAGGGGGGATGGTCATGCCGCAAGCCCTTCTCCTCCATTCTCCTCTCGGGATCTTGGGCACGCACGCACACGTGCCCGGCGTGAGTTTTAAGCCGCCGGGTCCGGGACACGAACCACGGTCAACTACATAGGAGTCCAGCGACATAGCCATTACGCTAACTGCTGGTTCCCTCTTTTCTGTTTCTTTTGTTCTCTTATTCTGAGGTTCTCATTATATGTACATTGGATATCTGTGATCTTTTATTATTTTCTAAGATTCTATTCTGACTTGAAAAATAACTACCTAGTCCCTCAAATTTATATGATAATTAAAAAAAATATGGATTCAACTTTACTAACTGAATTTTCTGTAGTGTATACTCTGTTGTTTATTGCTTTCATTACTATTAAATAAGGTAGCCATGAATTTCTTAGCGTAATTTTTCTAAATCTTATGTCCTTTCTTCTTCATCACTGTTTACTCTAGACTCAGATAAAAATCTTTTCTATTGTCTGTTGCTTTTTTATTATACTTAAAGTCAACCATATATATTTTAATTTCTTGGGTAACAAAAATACATAATGAAGTTTTAAATTTTCTACTTTTGACTTTTTCTCTTTTCTAAATTTTCAATAGCTTGTTATAAATCTGAAGGTTTTTCTGAAAGTGTCTATTCACACTATAAGAGGTGTGTGGACAGACTAAGTTGATTCAACAAACTATGTTTATCTCATATTCAAAAGCTCATCAAGGGGCAGTTAAAATCGGATAGGGTAGTTCTATCCAATACATGGGTTTTACATATAATCCTCAGAGAATTGTTTCAGTTGTCATCATTTGTATTGTATCCCAGCTATTGGAAAGTGGTTAAGAGGCAAACACAAGTCACAGAATTGACATTCATCAGTTTTTCTCAAAAACCAGTAGCCAGGGACCATCAGTTAGCGTAATGGCTATGTCGCTGGACTCCCATGCAGTCGACTATGGTTCGCATCCCGGACCCAGTGGCTTAAAACACACTGGGCGCGTGTGCGTGCATGCCCAAAATCCCAAGAGGAGGATGGAGGAGAAGGGATTGCGGCATGGGCAACCCCCTGGGGCATGATTTCTTGCTTTCTATCTCCCTATTTCTCTCTGTCTTTCTGGAGAGCATACGTGCCCTATAGCAAAAACCTCTGAAAAAAAAAAAAAAAAAAAAAAAAAACAAAACAGTGGGCAGACCTTGTTTCTATGGCCACAGCAAACTGTAGAAGCGATCAGAGCTTGTAGTCTGTAGTAGTCAGTCACACGCCTGGCTATCAAGTAGAATTTCTATCATCAAAGGAAGTCTCATAGTTGTCCAGAAATGGCTATCTCTGACAGAGTTAACCTTTCGGGCCACCTATAGTGTTCTTGAAAATACCGCATGCAGAGATTTTGCTGTGAAGAAATTGATGTACTGGCAGAACCAGCTGCCAACCTCTCAGTCTACTGCGTGTATACCAAAGCCAATGACTCACCATAGCAGGGTATTTCTGCAAGTGCATTTCTGCAGGCTGCAGGGCTCCTCCAGAAGCTGACTTTGGCTTGTAGACTCACCGCTGGCCTGGCTGAAACTTTCTTATTTGTGACCTTCGGTCTGAGACTCTTCCTACCCAAACCTCTTCCCTCTCCCTCTGCTTTCACAGATGTCAGGCTCAATTTCGGTTTGAGGGCTCTTCCTTCCTGTTCCTGTTAGCATCTCTTACCTTTATGTCACCCTAAGAGGAAGAAACCGAGGCAAATCATGAAAAGAAAAGGCGCCTATTTGACCAAGGCTGAGTGTGCAGAAATTCACGCCATACTGCCTTACTGTTGTCACAGGAGAGTTTCTGGACTAAAAGGGAGAAGTTGAGAAGCAATTACAAAGTTGTTCATATGAAATAAGCTGCTGACTGGCTGTAATTCTGGGGAAACTGTGATAAACAAAGGGTAAGGAGTACCATTTAGGATAACACTGAAGTAAACTTTCACCGTTTATGGTGATAGTTAATTTGATCAAGCGTTTCTTGAGAAATCACTACCGTGGAACCTCATGGCGGCTTCATTACTCGTTTCCCCAGCCAGATGAGCTTAACATGCTTCACATCCGGACTGGCTTGCTTTCCTTTCTCACTTTGGAGATATTCCCCCGAGAAGTATCTTGCATATTTAATCCCATCTGGATGTCTATTCTTTAAAGGACTCAAATATTAGTCAGTCTTCCCCTAAGGGTGGCCACCATTTGGTTACTGCGCTCTACTCAGAATTCTGGCTACCTACTCAACACATGGTCTTTTAAGCTAAAAGTCTGGATATGGTCTCACCAGAAAAGTTATATTTTAGTTTTAGGCCGTAACTAAAAGATAAATCATCTGCTCACACACATAGGCATGTCCATAGCCAACCTAAAATTGTGGGCTGCAGTAGAAAAGCCAAAGTAGAAACTCCTTTTGTGAACAGGTAAGAATGGGAACAGATACCACTCACCAGACTATAGCAAATAATCAATTCTGCTAAGAAAATCCTGGGCTGGCTTTGTGGAAAAAGCCTTGTTTCCACCCTGCTTTACATTCCGTGGAGCTTTCTTACCGGCCGGCCTGCACAGCCACACCTGGAGTAGGTACAGGAGTCGTGCCTTCCCCAGGGGCTGCACAGGTCTCCTGGCTCACTTCCTGGTGGTGTATGTTTGCAAGTCCCAGTGCTGCGTGGGTGTTGAACAGTCACAGACTTTTGCAAACAATATTTGTGTCTCCTTTGATATTGTGATTCCTTCAAAACATTCCAAGGCCTTCAGTTCACCAGTTTCCAGCCTGCCTTGTGCACAGGGAAGTATAAAAGTCTATGGTCAGGCCACATTCTCGAGCCCGATGACGGAGCTCTTGCGCACTGTCCTGGACAGCCCACTCCTCCCTGCACTCGGCAGTGGCCATCGAGGTGGCCATCCGAAACACAGGCTTGGACGGGAGGCAGCACTCTCCTTCTGACAGGTGCACGGGAGCTGGCTTCCTTTGTCTCCCCAAAACACAAGAAGGTGGTTGAGAAAGGCAGCGTTTGTCTTAAGCAGGTAGCAAAGAAGCCATTTCACAGCTGCCATCTCCGTGCATTTAAATTTATGCTCCCCAGGAAGAAAGAGCTTCTCTATACGGAGCTCTATTTCTTTCACTCTTTGAAGAATGGCTAATTCCTGCCTGAGTTCTAAGAACTTCCATAGAAGTGAAAAGAAGCAGTCAGTAAACTCTGATATTTTCTAATAACTTTTTCTGGAATTAAAGTCCCAATGAGAATATAATTTCCCTTCCAAGGTTTCATAGGAGACAACTTTGAACTAAGGCATATATATATATATATATATATATATATATATATATACACACACACACACACACACACACACACATACATACAGATGTGAAAAAAAAAATTACAT
>NW_006159530.1:6052779-6059789 GCF_000334495.1 Tupaia belangeri chinensis | reverse complement strand
ATATATACATGCCAACTTCATTCTCTTTAAGGTCACTACCAGAAAGTGGCACCATCACTTCCATTGACATCATATTGGACAGGACTTAGTCTTACGGCCATACCTAGCAACAAGAGAGGCTGGGAAATGTCCTCTCTGCTTCAACATGCACGTACCCATCTAAAACTTAGGCATATATATATTAGGGAGATTTTTGCTATAGGGCCTGTGTGTTTGCTGGAGAAACAAAGAGAGACGGAGAGACAGAAAGTGAGAAATCACACACCCTCCTGAGGGGGAGTGCCACGTCACAATCCCATCTCCTCCATTCTCCTCTCGGGATTTTGGGCATGTGTGCATGCATGAGTTTAAGCTGCTGGGTCTAGGACTTGAACCGTAGTTGACTACATGAGAATCCAGAGATGTAACCGTTATGCCATCTGCTGGCCCCTAACACTTAGGAATATTTTTAAAAGATAAATTGGCAAGAGGATCTTGGTTAGCAACTATTCATCTCTGCCACACCAAATATTGGAGTATAATTAAGTAGGAGTTGAAATGTCTTCTATGGTGACCAGTAGGTGGCATGCTGGTTAGGGCGCTGGACACTCCCACATGGCCAGCCACAGTTCAAGTCCTGGACCTGGTGGTTTGCTTTCTCACTTTCTCTTTCTCCCTGTCTCTGTCTCTCTCTGACCAAATTAAAATAAATGAACGAATGAATAAAAAATTTTTTATAAAAGAAATGTCTTCTACGATTTCTTAGGAGAAAATACCTAAATTCTTTAGGTTCAGGCAAAAGAGAAAGAAAAATATGATTAAAAAGTATGCATGATGACGTCAGTGATCTTCTTCCAGAGGAGGAAGAAGAAGAAAATTGGAACTGGGGATACCAACTTTGTCTCCTCATCATTTCCTCTCTGTGCTGGGAGGCTGCTGCCAGGAAGCCTGGCTTCCACTTTAACCTAGCTCCTACAGCAAGAACAGGAGAGTGAGGGTCAGTCCCCTTCCTGCTCTAGGTGCAAGTGGTGCACACCCCTGCTGGTCTCCGCGAGTGGAACTTGGATTGCCGATAGCCTTCGTGCGTTTCTCTTGTACGTGTTATACAGACAGCGTTTCGTCCTCTCCACAGAGGCAAGAATTTCTGGGTTATCCACAGCACAGTGCCCAAAGTTCCAATTGCCCACCATTTCTCCTACCTGGGAGAAGATTGTTAATTAGAAATAATTAGAAAGAAGAAAGCAAAAAGAAGTGGATTTTACTATTCGCTGTCAGTTAATACACATAGTTTAACAAAATAGCTTGAAAGAGAATGAATGTGAGTGTCTTAACATTAAAAGGCAAGGGTCAGGGTGAGCTTGGTGGGGCAGAGGTGAAGCCCTGCTCAGGTGATGCTGAGTCCATGCCGAAGATGGTGGGCCCATTTCCCTGGTCAGCCTGTGCATGCTGGGTGTACATGCCACGGTGCAGGCTAGGAGGGCTCAGTGAAGACTGCTAAGAACGCTTCTTTTTCTCTCACTGTCATGAAAGAAATACTTTTAAAAAATAAATAAAAGGTAAGGATCATTGATTCATTTCTTTAAAAAGTTCAATGATATGTTTTTTTAAAAGTTATTTATTTTATTTTATTTATTATTAGTATTACTTACTTTTAAAATTTTTTTATAGAGCCCGTGCACTCGTGAGAGAGAGAGAAAGCTACCAGGTCTGGGATTCAAATTGTGCTCTACCATGTGGGAGCCCAACACCTTAACCACCTCACCATCTGCTAGCCCCACCAATAATATGATAATAGGGGAATATAAACCTCTTACAAGGGCCAGATGGGAATCGGTGGAGGATGACTTCATCATTGTGTGTTGTGAAAAGTGCTTTTGAAACTTCTAGGGGACACTGCCTTCCTGTCACAGAATACCACCATTTCCACCTTGACCCTCTAGGTTAAAGCACAGAGCTGGCCTTCGTTCACTGGTTACGTAATCCACAAATACCATCATCCCCGTTTGCAGAAGAGTGGTAACGGCAGAGGAGAGACGTCACTGACAGTCTGTGCCTAACACAGCTAATTACCGGGGTAGAAGGAATGGCTTGCTGGGGTTAAAAATGGATTCTTTCTAGAAAGAGGTGGTAATAGCAAGTCCTGGAGGAAACCATAAATTGAAATAAAGCGCTGACAAGACAAAGCTGCAAGGATGAAAGGAGAGGATTAGGAGGTGTGAAACAAGGAGTGTCCCTGAGACCTGCTCTTGTCTTTCCCCTTAATCCAAAGCAAATGGCCTTGGCATTGCGGTGTGAAGAAGCAGTCCTGTCACTGTGATGATTGCAAGGCCACTCCCGTTCCCCAACTCTGCAGGAACTGGACGCCACGCTTTGTTAAAGAATGGCTTAAGACTTCATTGGAGCCTGGTAAGTATGATTGTTTCAAGAAAAAGTAAACTAGGCATCATCGCAAGCAGGTGTGTCTACAGGAATGGGGAGGAGGTACAATAATCGTCCCCCTCCATCTGCAACTTCACTTTCTGTGGTATCAGTTATCCATGGTCACCCACAATCCCAAAGTAGGTGATTACAGTGCACTAAGATATTTTCCTGCTGGCCTAGAGCTGAATCCTACGTGGCCAACTTCTTGGTTTGAATCCTGAACTCGGAGCCTTGGAAAACACACCATGTGTGTGTGCATACATGCCCAAATTCCCAAAAGGATAATGGAGGAGAAGGGATTGCGGCATGACCATTACCACTGAGGGGTGATTTCTCACTTTTCTTCTCTCTGTCTCTGTCTCTCTCCAGCGAGCACGCATGCCCTATGGCAAAAATCATAAAAAAAAAAAAGATATTTGGAGAGACAGCTGGAGAGAACAACATATTACAAGATACTGTTTTAGTTTGCCCTATTTTACTGTTCGTCACTGTTGTTAACCTTCCTCTGCACCTCAGTTACATACTAAGCCTATCATGGGAGGAAACGGTCTGTACAGAGCTCAGTACCCTCAGAGTTTCAGGCATCCTTTGAGAGTCTTGAATGTCGCCCCTCTGGGTCAGACTGTAATCTCGTCTGATCAACCGACCGGCATTTCTGGTGCCCTGTGGCTGGTAGGGGCTGCTGTCTATCCCTGCAGACTCTCCGTCAGACTGTACCCCAGCTCTTTCCTTTACCACCTCTCTCCACAATCCAACAGCAAGTCCTCTCAGCTCTACTTTCAAACAATCTTTCTCAGTTATGACCACTTCCAGCCATCTCTACCTCTTCCCCTCCAGTCTGGATATCATCATCTTTTACCTGCCTACTGACATAGCCTACTGACCGGCCCCCAGGCTTCTGTACCTGGTGATCCAATCCTCAGCTAGGGCCATTCTTAGGAGAAAACATCTGATGTGAAGCCTTCCATTGTCACTGGATGAAAGCCCACGCATCTCACCAAAGCCTTTCTGTGCAGGTTAACCTGCCCCTCTCCACTGCCCACCAGCCACCCTGGCCTTATTTCGCCAAACCAAACTTGCTTTTGCTGAAGGATCTCTCCTCTGCACTTCTGTTCCTCTTCCTGTGCTCCTAGATTTTCTTTCTTTTTAATTTTCTGTTTTCTTCTGCAGACTCCCTGCATCTAGACACGAAGCAAGCACTGAATGTGTGACTCGTGCTAAGAGTTTGGATGTATGTATTGAAGAGGTTCAGATTTTTTTTTAAATAATTATTTATTTAATTTATTCATTCATTTATTTTTTTAATTTGACCAAAGAGAGACAGAGGGTGAGAGTGAGAGAGAGAGAGAAAGTGAGAAAGCAAGCCACCAGATTCAGGACTTGAACCCTGGTCAGCCATGTGGGAGTGTCCAGTGCCTTAACCACCACGCCACCTGCTGGTCCCGAGGTTCAGATTTTTAAAAGGTAATAAAGATGGTGTTGTTGCAGAAGTAAATAGTATGTCAATGATGTAGGCATACTGATCACATTCGTTACTCAGCTCCTAGGAATCTCTTCTGAGAATAATCTGAAACATGAGCAAGCACATAAACATATTTACTGATGTGTATTTATAGCAGCATGATTTGGAAAACACTAAAATGCACAAGAATAGCATAGCAGTTACCTAAATTTAAGAACTCTCATGAAAGAAATACTTAAAAAAAAGTAAAATTGAGGGTCACTGATTCCTAGCACTGGACTCCCACATAGCCAACCATGTTCAAGTCCCAGATATGGTGGCTTGCTTTCTCACTTTCACTTTTTCTCTCTGTCTCTCTCTGTTGAGAACACATGCCCTATAGCAAATAAAAATGTATTTTTTTAAAAAAAGAACTTGATAGAATAAATGTTGTAATTTATCAGAGTTCACCAGATAATATCAATATGAGCACACACACACATGCAAATGCACACAACCTATGTATGAGAGAGAGAAAGAGAGAGAGAGAGAGATAGAGAGCGCTTTATTTTAGGGAATCGGCTCATACAGTTGTGGGCACTGGAAAGTCTGAAATCTGTCGGGTAGGCCGGCAGGCTGGCAATTCATATGAGAGTTGATGTTGTAGTCTTGAATCCAAAATTCACAGGAAAGGTTATCAGACTGGAAACTCAGATGGTATTCCTATATTGTAGTCTTGAGGCAGAATCCCTTCTTTGGGAAATCTCAGTGTTTATCCTTTAAGCTTTCAACTGATCGGATAAGATCAACCCACATTATGGAGAGTAAGCTGCTTTACTTAATTCAATTGATCATAAATGTTGATCATACATGAAAATCAAAGCTAGAAAACAAAGAAAAACATCTTACAGGAACATCTTTATTAGTGTTTGACCAAGCAACTGGGCACCACAGTCTCACCAAATTGACACACAAAATTAACCATCAGGACAATATTGTCATTTAAGTAAATGACTAAGTTGGTTAGGTAGTCTTATGGAAAAAATGCATACATGGGACCAGCAGTTGGCATAATGGCTATGTCACTGGACTCCCATGTAGTCTACCGTGGTTCAAGTCCCAGACTCGGTGGCTTAAACTCACTCTGGGCGCATGTGCGTGCATGCCCAAGATCCCGAGAGGAGAATGAAAGAGAAAGATTGCAGTGTGGCCATCCCCCCTGGGGGGTGATTTCTCCCTTTCTATTCCTCTGTCTCTCTCTGTCTTTCTGGCGAGTGCAAGCGCCCTATAGCAAAAACCTCTCAAAAAAAAAAAAAAAAAAGAAAAGAAAAAGAAAAAAAGAAAAAGAAAAATTGCATAGATACAATAATAAGAAAAAATGGAATGCAAAACTCCTGTCTATAATAGTTATGGCTAGGTTAAAAATGCATAAGATAAAAAGACAGATTAAAAACATTGAATACTATGAGTTAGAGTGGTAAGATTATGTGTGATCTTTTTTTTCTAATGTCTGAAGGATTTGTAAGGTTGTTATATTATTTTTGTCATGGAAAAATAAAATTTTAATAGGAAATTCTTGCTTGGGACTTATTTTATGGTGGAAAATAAAACTTTAATAGAAAATCCTTCTTTGATGATTAAATTATTTAAAACAAAAAGAAAAATAATAACTTGGTGGCATTAAAGATACTGAAAACTGAGGCTTTTAAAATGAGGATAGAGTTACTCTGCAAAAACAGTCTTAATATTTTAAACATTGTTGGACTGTATTTTTGTAGTCAGACCTGTTCCCTGAGGGGCAAAAAACTCCTGGAGACTTTAATTCAAAATAAGCAGAGGTATTTATAGGGATTTGTAAGTACCTCTGACACCTGAACACTTACTCCTTCTGCTTCTTCCCTTAGAACTTTTGGCAGCTGAAGATAAAACGAGCTTCCTAATTTCTACTCATGCTCAAACTAAAAGTGCACGTAAGATTAGTCCAATGCAAAGCTTTTGCCAATAATGTAATTTTCTTTTTTTTTCAACCCATTGGGGTAGAATTTTTTAGATGTGGATGTCTTCTCTAACAAGCCCAGACTCTGCCATCGGCTACATATTCAGTGCTCGCCCCCTGCGGTGGATGAGGTGAAGGTTAGTTCTGCTGCCCCAGTGCCTGTTTCTGCATCCTCGGTGACCACTTGCTTTAACCTCCCACTCTTTCTACCTAACTGCAATTCAAAGTTCCTATCATAGAAAATACTTTGATAATGACCAGAGCTGGGTTTTATTGAGTACCTGGTACATTCCAGATACAATTTTAGAGACAACCATGAGTACTAAAACTAGTCCCATTTTATAGATGCATTAACTGGGATGAAGAGAAGGTAAGTGATTTGGTAAATATCTATATATATATGGTTACTAATAATGACAGAGTTGGGATTTAGGCAGAGTCATTCTGGCTCTGGAAACCATGCTCTTAACATGAAGGCATACCTGTCTTAGTGAGTGCATAAGATGACAGCACAGTCTTTGTATAACCTGCGGTTTTAGGAGCACATTGGCAAGGTTCTGCATTAGAGGATCAAACCTATTTACAGCTCCGTGCAGGGAAGGGACATTTGGGATGAAGAAGGGCAGGGAGGCCTTCCTACAGCTGAATTGACTTTATGCCTTGATAGTTCTCTCTCATGCCTATTACTCCACTGTAAATTACTCTGAGTCAACTAAAGCTATTGGGATTAATCGGGTAGTTTGAAGCAAAGGACTTCTGGCAGTGTTTTCTGGATGAGAAAATTCATGTTGTATGCTGTCTTGATATATAGTGAATTAATGTAATAAAAGGGTTGACTCTAGAACCTAAAAAAAAAAAAAAAGACTTCTGGACAGAAAAGAGTTAGTTGTTCTTTCTGGGCTGAGGAAGAATTTAAGGCTTCTTGCAAATCATCTAGTTGGTATTGCTTCCTATGGACCATTCACTGGTGCTAGAACTTTATCAAGACCCATGTCATTGGGACCAGCAGTTAGCGTAATGGCTATGTCGCTGGACTCCCACGTAGTTGACCGCAGTTCGCGTCCTGGACCCGGTGGCTTAAACTCACGCTGCGTGCATGTGTGTGCGTGCCCAAGATCCTGAGAGGAAAATGGAGAAGGGATTGTGGCATGGCTATGCCCCCTGGGGGGGGAT
>NW_006159530.1:6046155-6052760 GCF_000334495.1 Tupaia belangeri chinensis | reverse complement strand
CACACCCTAAAGAAAAAACCCCTAAAAAAAAAAAAAAAAAAAAAAAGACCCATGTCATTGTATTTCCATCACTCAGACACTCCTGAACTATTAGGGAATTACCAGAATTCGACTAGTTCTCTCTTAAGAAAGTACCCAGTGCTCACTAAATTTCTTTTAATCCAACACTTTCCAATCTTATGTGTTTTTATGCTCCCCTTGAAAATAGACTCCTCTCACCCTGCTCACTCACATTCTCCACAGAAATGAAAACCCAGGGAAGGAAAGGACATGCCTTGGAAAGATGGTGGAACACGAGAAGGTGAAAGAATAAAGAGAGTTTAATGGCAGGGATTTCAACCATGGCCAAGGTGACTACAGCTCTTTTACCTTCAGGTCAGTCTTACATGCTTCTCCCTACTCCAGGTTATCAGCGCAGAGACAAACCAGTGCAGGAGTGACAACGTACGACCTGTTTCCGCTTGTTGACAGTTTAGTTTTCCACTGAGCTGGAAAACATCCAAGAACTAACCCATGAGCCATAAAAAAATGAAGGCGTATACCTATTCCTATTACCAGAAATCCCCAGTTCCTTGATGAAAGTTTCTTTAATCTGTGTTCTTTGGACCTTTGTGACCAAAAAAAGAAAAGTGTCTCATATCTCTGTTATTATAGAGTGCCCTAAGAAAAATGTAGGGTTATCTTTTTGTTATCACTTATTTATTTATTTTTTTTTTTTGAGAGGTTTTTGCTATAGGGCACGTGCGCTTGCCGGAAAGACAGAGAGAGACAGAGAGACAGAAAGCGAGAAATCACCCCCCAGGGGGGGATGGCCATGCCGCAATCCCTTCTCCTCCTTTCTCCTCTCAGGGTTTTGGGCACACAGGCACATGTGCCTGGCATGAGTTTAAGCCACATGGTCCGGGACTCGAATTGTGGTCAGCTACATGGGAGTTCAGCGACACAGCCATTACGCTAACTGCTGGTCCCTTGTTATCACTTTTAAAATACCTCCCTGGTTTTTGTCAGCTACTTCAACCCTGATGGAACTTGCGATCAGTACAGTAAGTATCAGGACATTAGCAAGCTATTACCGTTTTGAATTGTCACACCTACCCTGAGCTGTGGTGACTTGTACATCTTGTGCAGGTGTCATCATCACTGTATTGCAGGTGATAAAGAGTGCAACCTCAGGTAACACAGAACACCGTTCTCATTAATTTAGAGAAACCCTACCGTGCTCTCCGATCCACTCGATTTTCCACTTTCTGCAACAAAAGTTGCCAGATCTGACAAATAAAAATATAAGACACCTAATAAATTTGAATTTCAGATAAACTATTATTTTTGGTTAATATAAGTATGTTTGATAGAGTATTTGGGACATATTTATACTAAAAATGATTCATATTAAATTCAAATTTAACTGGTCATTCTGTAATTTATCTGCCAACCCTGTCTGTGGTGATTAATTAGAACTCCTCTATGTTTTCCTACTACCCACCCAACTGATTCTCCTTTTGCATATTGCCTGGCTTTATTTTGCATGGGTAAGACATTAGTTTAAAAGAAACACACAGTTGATAACGCTGACATGAATTTTTTGTAGAAGTAATCTACCTGGTTGTGTAGATTTCTTCTTATTGCTTTTGTCCAGGTACAGGTAGGGAGGAGACAGAAGTTTGGGGTGAAGTGGCAAAGAAAAGAAGATCAAAGACATTTGTGATATTTGTAAGGTATTATAGAAGATATACCATCAGGTCAGCAGGTGGAGTGGTAGTTAAGGTGCTGGCCCCCACACGGACAGCTGCTGTTCAAGTCGTGAACCTGTCAGCTTGAAAATCACGCTGGAGATGTGGGCATGTGTGCCCAAAATCCCAAGAGGAGAATGGAGGAGAAAACATTGCAGTGTGGCCATATCCCCTGGGGGGGGGTGATTTCTCACTTTCTCTCTCTCTGTCTCTGTCTCTCTCTGGTGAGTGCATGCACCCATAGCAAAAAACAAAATCTAAAAAAAGAAAAAAAAAAGATATACCATGGTGTCTAGAATGGATGAAAGAAATGAAGATAGAGTAGGAGTGTCAGAAAGAGAAAGTGGAGTGTTTTATGGGCTAGAAGCCCACTGAGATTGAAGAGCATTGCGGAAGAAGTATTTATGCAAGTAAGCTAGACAGACAACTGGTTTTATCAAGGAAGACAAAAGCCCAAATTAAGGATTTTGGAGTTTATAAAGCCATGGGTTATTCACAGGATGAACATGAGTCAGGAAGTGAAATGAAATAGAAAGCATTGCTGTATCTGAGAAGGTCAAGTCATACAGAGGCCTAGATGTTTTCATAAATCATCCATTCAGGTTCTGAAGTGATTCCAAAATAAAGACACAGGAAACCAAATGCCGTTGGCAAAGTCTTCGGTGACAGGTAGAGCACCTAGACTCCTGAAGGTGAGTAGGTAATGGCATACCGTAGGAAGAGCCATGCGGCTCCAATTTAAAAGAGGAATTTCTGAGGTGGTGGAGAACCCTTGAGGACTCTACACTATTTCATATTCACTTAAAACTGTTAGCCACATATTTCCATGTTGGGCAGCAAATACTGTCCACCCTTTCCCAGCTGGCTTTAGTACTTTCTGAACTGTCAGTTGTGTCCTCTACCTTCAACCACACAAGCCCATGCATGGAACACATAGTTCCTGTCTCTGAGGACTGCAAGTTTGCACTGGTTCCGTCTGCTGCTGATCACTCAGGGTTCTCGTCTAACCCAGCATCCTCTAGGACAACTCCGTTTAATACAACTGCCATGACAGATGTGTCTCTAGTCCAGTACCCAAATCACTTTTTGGGCCATCTACAGAACCAGAGAACAAATATAAAATGGTCCCTCATCATCTCGTTGCAATCCATCTTCCCTGTCCCTTGTCCTATCTCTTTTGGTGGAGAACTCTTTTTTTTTTCCTAAGAGAGATTTTTGCTACAAGGTATGTGTGTTCATTAGAGAGACAGAAAACAAGAAATCACCCACTGGGAAGCTGGCTATGCCTTAATCCCTTCTCCTCCATTCTCCTCTTGGGATTTTAGGCATGCATGCACATGTGCCCAGTGTGAGCTTAAGCCGCTGGGTCCAGGACTCAAACCACAGTCAACTACGTGGGAGTCCAGCAATGTAAACACCTGCTGATCTGGATCTAGAACCTTTTTTTAAATTTCATAAAATAATATACAGAAATTTCTGGCAGTGGTGCTAAGACTGAAGCATGGCTTTTTAAGGGGTCATAGATGGTGTCCCGAGGTTGCATAGAAATTTTTCTGGGGAGAGTATCTAATGTATGCACCTTTCTTTAGAGGATAAGAAATCCAAAATGTTAAAAGGCACTTGTTAATAGCAAACATACAAAATTCTTTTTTTATTTTTTTTGAGAGAGGTTTTTGCTATAAGACACATGCGAGAGACAGAGAGAGAGAAAGTAAGAAATCACCCCCCACGTCGCAATCCCTTCTTCTCCATTCACCTCTTGGGATCTTGGGCATGCACGCACAGGCACCTGGTGTGAGGTTAAATCACCAGGTCCAGGCCTTGAACTGTAGTCGACTACGTGGGAGTTCAGCGACATAACCATTACGCTAACTGCTGGTCCCAACATACAAAAATCTTAAAAACTTCAAATGAGACAAAATTAAATGATCAAAAAATGAATCCTCCAAAACCAAAAAACCTAAAGGAAGATCAAGTTGAACAGTTTTCCCGTTCTAGCAGTGCCCAGAAAAATCTTAACACATAATAAGTAGTAGTAACTATTGATTATTAATTCAATCAATATTGATAAATGTTGAGTATATAAAATGGGTAAACTCATATAAGAACAGCATATCTCGATGCGCTCCAGTTTCCCGAGGTTAGCAGGGGCCTGTTTAGATTCCCCAGGACTCTGTAAGAATGGACTCACGAGCTGAGAACCGGGAATCTTGACTCTGCCTAAGTTTTCTTGAATCCTGGCAATTGTGTCATTGTTGTTACCTTTGACCATTTCCCAAAAGGAAATGTATCAAAATAAAAAAGACTTTTCTTAGTTATTTGGGAGACTATATTATCACACTCTACAGTTAAAAGCCCCCAGAAATAAAATGGGTATTACAGTCTAAACAGAAAGCAAAAGAAGCAAAGCAGAGAGCACACAGGAGGAAGCGGGCCGAGCGGCGAGCCTGGGTCGTCTTCAGATTTAATTGCATGGGAAACGATCTTAGAAATCCAAATCTGACATTCGAAGACACACAATGGATAAAAGTACTAATCGGAGGTGAAATCTATGTAAAATCACTATTTTGTTTCTAGCATCTCATCTTGGCTTGCTTCCAAGTACAAACTTCTAAAATGCCGCGTGATACATCTAATTATGGGAGAGGCCCTAAGAATTGAATCCACTCCAAGTTCCTATATACATGTTCTTTGAGGTGCTGACTCAGGCTTTGTTTCATAAACGATGAAGAAAATAGATTGAAAGCTTACATAATAAAGCATTTCCTTATAGTCATGTTAATAAATGGTGACATTATAACCACATCTTAATAACTTTTAATTAAATCTTATTAGTCCTTTAAAATCATGGCCAATATCTCTTTAGTTAATTAAAACCAGTCGGTCTATTTGATGGGTAATGTGAGTATTATAATTCATTAAGAGCAGGCAATGTGAAAAATCTCTGAACTAGGAATACAAAGGTTTTGTAGAATATGGAGAAGGTAAGGTTTCTAAACTCAATACTTCTATCCCTTTGGGAGTTTCTGAACTGAATTCAAGAAGACATACACTGGTAGCTCTTCTTTTTTATTACATCTCACATAAGCAATTTACATATATACATGTGCGCGCGCACACGCACACACACACATATACAAGCATACACATTTTGACCATAATATTTATTATCACTTAAGGATTATTGACATCATACTACCTGTCATACCTAAAAGACAGCTAAATCCGTCTACTAATGTTTCCAGAGAAAACAAATTTCCAAAATGAAGTCGCTAGAAGCCTTGTGAGTTGCTTAGTTTATGAAATTATAATACAGCTTAAAATCTTTAGTAAGGAGCCAGTGGTGGTTGAGGTGCTGGACTCCCACATGGTTGACACAGTTCAAGTCCCAGTCCTGACTGTTTGCTTTCTCACTTTGTCTCTCTCTCTCTCTCTGTCTCTCTCTAGTGAGTGTATGGGCCCTATAGCAAATTAAAATGAATGGATAAAATATTAAGTTGTTTGGAAAGTAATGATATATTTTTTTATATTTTTCTATGTAAAAATGCATCAGGGCTTTCCCAACAACCTAATAATAATTATTTTTTTAAAAAAAAGCTTTAGTAGGCCAGCAGGCGGCATAGTGGTTAAGGGCTGGTCTCCCACATGGCTGACTATAATTCAAGTCCTGGATCTGGCAGCTTGAAAACAGGGGCTCATATGAGTGCATGCCTAAAATCCCAGGCATTCTCCAATGGAGGTGTTGGAATTGAGACTGGGCATTCACTCTGGGAATGATTTCTTATTTTCTCTCTTCTTATCTCTTTCTGTTTCTCTTCAGCAAGTGCACATGTCCTATGGCAAAAACTTAAGGGAAAAAAAAAAGTTTTAGTAAAAGCATTTTAAAAAATATAACACAACACCAGGCGTCCTGAGGCTGCAGGCCCGACCCCTCTGGACCTTCGTGCATCCCCACCCTTTCTCCTCCTTGGACCCCAGCTTGGTTGTCTGGGACTTTAAGACAAACTCACACCTCACCCCACCCGCAAACTGGATCAAGCCGGCCAGTAGTTCCAGACACCAGGCGGCCTGATCCTGTAGGCCCAACCAACCCGGTTCTGTCACTCATCCTCTGGCCCTTCCCCACTAGCCTTTGGACTCTCTGAATTTTGGTGATTTGAATAGTGTTGCACGCCGCACTGCACAATTTCCTTTTTTGTTTTGTTTTTCATTGCTCTTGAGGTGTTGCTTATTAGGTCAAATGGAGGCTCACCGATCCTTAGAAACAGGGAGGACTTTGGACCATCCAGGACTAGTGGCAACAGTTAATGGTAACTGTGAGCAACACGTAGGCCAACCATAAGAGAAATCATCAATTTTCTAATCCTGTACTTTTAACACTCAGCGTTACCTTAAATAAGTTAGGAAGCAACATATAGATTACCTGATGACTAGGAACAATCGCAGAGGCTCAAGAAATATGAACAACCAACAAAAGGCCTCTCCCTCAAGGGAAATCATCAAGCCCACATCACCCACAGTCAATACAATGGACATCGTGGACATGTCTGATAAGAAATTCAGAATATTTGTAGTGACTAAACTAACTGAGATGGAAGAGAGAAGAGACAAGGAGCTCCAGGAGATGAGGAAGTCCTTTCATAACTTGAAAGAAGAAATGGATACCTTAAACAAGAACCAGATGAAACTTTTATGGTTGAAGAATATGATACAGGAAATCAAAACCTCCCTTGAAAGTATTAAAAGTAGGTTAGACCAGGCAGAAGATCGAATCTCTAACGTAGAAGACAAAACATTTGACCTAGAAAAAAGTATCAAGAAGATTGAGAAAACAACCATGAAAAATGAGGATAATATACGAGGAATACTGGATAC
>NW_006159530.1:6041927-6042489 GCF_000334495.1 Tupaia belangeri chinensis | reverse complement strand
AAAGCACAGGCAATAATCCCTAAAATAGACAAGTGGGACTATATCACACTAAGAAGTTTCTGCACAACAAAGGACACAGTAACACGTGTGAAGCAACAACTCTCAGAATGGGAAAATATTTTTGTTAAATGTGCCTCAGACAAGGGACTGATAACCAGAATACACAAGGAACTCAAGTGCCTTATGCAAAAAAAAAAAAAAAAAAAAAAAAAAAAAAAGATTAACCCAATTAAAAGATGGGAAAATGAGTTGAACAAAAATCTCTCTAAGGAAGACGTATGAACAACCAAAATGCATATGAAGAAATGCTCAACATCCCTCATCATGAGGGAGATGCAGATAAAAACCACAATGAGATACCACCTAACCCCTGTCAGAATGGCAAAGATTAAGAATATAAAAAGTGATGTTTTGGCAGGGATGTGCTGAAAGGGAGCTCTCCTACACTGTTGGTGGGAATGTAAACTGGTTCAACCACTGTAGAGAACAATATGGAGGTTCCTCAAAGATCTACAAATAGAACTACCATTTGATCCAGCAATCCCACTTCTGGGTATTTACC